>NC_064860.1:43076561-43261561 GCF_024139225.1 Suncus etruscus | reverse complement strand
GTGGGGAGGGCACTTGCCCTGTTACATGGTAAATCCAGGTTTGATCACTGGCCCCCCAAGCATTGCCACAGGAGTATGATTCTTGAGGGATGAGCCAGGAGTTGCCCATGAGCATCACTGGGCCTGGCCCACAATGTCCTCTCACCTAAAAACAATAAAGTAGGGCCAGAGAGATAGCACAGTGGATAGGGTACTTGGCTTGCATGTGGCCAAATCCAAGTTCAATCTCAGTACTGCATATGGTTCCCTGAGCTTGGAGTGATCCTCGAGTAGAGAGACAGGAATAAGTCTTGAGTATAGTCAGGTGTGACTGAAAAAAGCCAAGAGGGAGTGTCTATTACAGATCATTGGAGGGCCCGGAGAGATAGCACAGCGGCGTTTGCCTTGCAAGCAGCCGATCCAGGACCAAAGGTGGTTGGTTCGAATCCCAGTGTCCCATATGGTCCCCCGTGCCTGCCAGGAGCTGTTTCTGAGCAGACAGCCAGGAGTAACCCCTGAGCACCGCCGGGTGTGGCCCAAAAACCAAAAAACCAAAAAAAAAAAAAAAAAACCAAATCATTGGAGATAAAAAAATATATTTTAAAATATCTAACATTTACTCTCACCACAATGAAGTCCATTACTATGGCTGAGTGTTTGAGAGAGATGGTAAAAGACCATCTTATGGGTTTTAAAGCCCATAAAAAATGGGGCTGATTGGGGCCAGTGGGATAACACAGTGGGAAGGACATTTGCCTTGCACGCGGCTGACCTGGGTTCAATTCCCAGCATCCCATATGTTCCCCCAAGTCTGCCAAGAGTAATTTTTGAGCACAAAGCCAGAGGTAACCCGAGTGCTGCAGGGTGTTCCCCCTCACCAGAAAAAAGAAAACAAAAACAGGCAGTACTGGAGAGGCAGTACAGTAGGTAGGGTGCTTGCTTTGCATGTAACAGACCCAGGTTCTGTTCCCCAGAATTCCATATGGTCTGCCAAGCACTGCCTGAAGTGATTCATGAGTGCAGAGTGAGGAGTTACCCCTGACTATCACTGGGTATATGGCTACACCTCCCCCATCTCCACCATCCAAATGTGGGGCCACAGAAATATTACAGCAGCTAGGACACTCATTTTGCATGTGGCCTACCTGGGTTTGATATCCTGAGCCATACACAAATGGTCCCCCAAATTCCACCAGGAATGATTCCTAAGGTCAGGTCAGATCCCTGAACACTGCCAGGTGTGGTCCCAAAACCAAAATAAATAAAATAAAACCCATAAAAAGTTTTAAATGTCGGGATGGGAGAGAGAGCATGGAGGTAAGGCATTTGCCTTTCATGCAGAAGGACGGTGGTTCAAATTCCGGCATCCCATATGGTCCCCCATGCCTGCCAGGGGCGATTTCTGAGCTTAGAGCCAGGAGTGACCCTGAGCGCTGCCGGGTGTGACCCCAAAAAAAAAGTTTTAAATGTCAATTATATTTTAATGAAAGTGGAAAAAATTAAAGCATTTTATTTTAATGGAAACGGAAAGAACAGTTTGTGTGAAAATGAAAGCTCTGACTTGGGAAGTAATAATATTGTTGTAAAAGATAATGACAGTCAGTGTTTACAAGAAACATGGTTTCTCGTTTGATGTTCTGAGCACAATACATAATAGTCGCAGAGCAAAGAACAACACAATTTCAAAGGGGACATGTTCACAGGAAGTCAACACTCACAAACCCAACTGAGACAAGGTCTGAATGTTTAGAATGTCAATGAGGACTTCCAGGAGTCTGGCAAGGACTTGACAGATGGTCTGATCTATTCTGCAAAGTGTGTGTGTGTGTGTGTGTGTGTGTGTGTGTGTGTGTGTGTGTGTGTGTGTGTACAGATCAATTCTGCACTGTGTGTATCCAGGGTCCATTGTGTGTGTGTGTGTGTGTGTGTATACAGATACACATGCTTGATTCAAGAACACTTAAATACTCAGGGGTCATAGAATTGGGGTTCAAGCCCAAGTCTCATCTGCAAAGCACATTTTCTATCAGATGGACCTATTTTCTATTTGTTTTTACAGATTACTACCTAGAGATTAGACCACTTATTTCTGGCATAAAGAACTGAATTTAGTCCTGAGCTCATTTCTCCCCAAATGGGCAGTTTCTTCTCACTCTGCCCATCTTCATTTTTCTCTCTGCTGGCTATCCAATTCCTGCAGTGCCCAGGTCAGGCTTGACCTTGAGGGAACCCTTTCTTTACTTTTTGGTTTTTGAGCCATAACTGGAGCCATTCAAGGGTTACTCCTGGCTCTGAACTCAAAAATCACCCCTGACAGGCTTGGGTGGAGGGACCATATGTGATGTCGGGAATTGAACCCAAGTCAGCTGTGTGCAAGGCAAATGCTATCGCTCAGTTCCAGGAAATCTTTCTGCACTCCAGTTTATACTGATTGCTCTGGGCACTCTACATCACTAAAGCGCACAGTTCAATTATACATTAATGCAGACTCAAACTCACAATCTAATCTGAAGGCTCCTAAAACTTATTAAAAGATGGTTTTTATTTGCTTTGTTTTTTAAAAAGCAGTAATAAAGAACTGCTCCTTCAGGTTACAACACCACTTACACTGCCATTTCCTGAAGTTCTTAGCTGCTTGACATTTAATCAGCATTTTCACTCAGTACCTCCCAGATTCACAGGAACTTCCTCTATAGCACTAAGGGCCTATGCCTCTCTCACTATGAGAAGCTCAGGTTTCAAAACACCTTTTATTTACAGTGTTTTACTGGAGATAATTCTGGTGTACAATAACATGCTTCAGGAGTGTTTTCACGTGTCTTGTCAAAGACAAGAAGTCACATTGTTATATGGTGCCCACCACAAAATGCCACTTTTGCGACCCTTATTCCCCGACTCCCATCTCTCTCTCTCTCTCTCTCTCTCTCTCTCTCTCTCTCTCTCTCTCTCTCTCTCTCTCTCTCTCTCTCTCTCTCTCTCTCTCCATTCTGTACTCCAAATCCAAGTGTTTGTTTACAATTGGTTTAATAAAAGGTTTAATAAAAGCATGTAAATGTATTCCTGAAGATGGGCGTTTGACCATTCACAGAGAAATAAGAAGTATTGATCGACAACCCCATATGTACAATTTAAGAACTAAAACCAATGAACAGGCCAAACAAAATTAAAAGACAAGCCGGTGGGCATTTCACAGAGCTGGCTGGAAAAGGGGGTGGGGTGTGGAAAGGGGATCAAAGATACATTTAGGGCCCCAAGCCACAGTGCAGTGCTCAGGGCATTTGCCTAGTACCCCATCAACCCAGTTAGATCCTCATATGATCCCAAGACCACTGCCAGGAGTAATTCCTGAGTGCAGACCCAGAAGTAACTCCTGAGCACTGCCAGGTGTTGCCCAAATAAACCAAACAAAAGAAACAAAAAAGAAAACTTTATTTCTTGCTCCTTCACTATTTCTAGTCTTTATTTTGTGCCCAAGGTAAGTCTGTTTTCTCTGGAGTTTCTCCAAAGACATTGCACTGAAGAAATTTCTTTACTGGGCAGCTTCCTTTGCTTCCCATGAGAAATGCTGCTGTCTAGAGTTTCAAAAAGGAGAAAACGTGTTCTGAATTTTTTTTTTTTAATTTGGAGTCAGCCACTGGATCTCCCTGCCTCAGATTCCCATTTGCACGCCAACTCCTTACCACATACCCTAACTCAAATTCTCAGCCTCTCCAAGTGAGAAGTTGGCGAGCGCTGGCACCTGGCCTACTCCACACAGACCTTTAAGGAGAGGAAGTGGAACCTGGTTGGGGGGAGAGAGTCCTGGGCTCCTGTGGCTAATCTCACAGCCCAGGCCTCAGGCTTGTGGGTGATAAACCTGAAAACTAAAAGCACAGGAACTGGCGCATCTAAAATGCTTTACAGACTCAGTCTTATTCGTAGACCAATACTAAGGGTCGGGAAAAGGAAGGGAGCTAGGGAACCGGAGACATCCATCCATCCAGGAGGGGACCCACCCACCCGGAGACATCCATCCATCCAGGAGGGGACCCACCCACCCTCCCACCCATCCATCCACCCATCCTGGAGGGGATCCATCCATCCATCCATCCATCCACACAGCATGGAGGGGATCCATCCATCTACCCATCGACACAGCCCGGCGGGGCTCCGGATCCCACCGATCCAAACGGCCCAGGTGACCCCAGACAACCAACTCCTCGCACAATCGATCCATACAAACCCTCGGCGGGGTCTGGGGCAAGCTCCGGGTTGCACCGCTTCACGTCGCCCTAGTGACCCCGGGCTGCCTGCAACATGCAAAACCAATCATTCAATCGATCGATCAATCAGCCACTCCATCATCAATCACTAAAGAAGCCCAGCAGGCTCCGGGCCGGCGAGGGCACCGCTCACGTCCCCCGAGACCCCGGACCGGACGCCACGCCCAGCAAAACCAACCGGGAACCCCTCGCTTCAGAAGCCCGGCGAGTTTGGGGGCGCGGGGGTCCCCCCGCACGAGCGATCGACCCCCGGGCACCGTCCTCCGGAGGTTGCGGGGACCCCGCGACGCCTAATTGAGCCCACACGCCGCCGCCCGCCTGGCTCGCGACTACCCCGGGTCCCCCCCGGGGCTCGATCCCTCCTCGGGCCGCGCCTTCCCCGCCGCTCGCTCACCCGCCGGGTAGGGTGACCCCCACGACGCCCCGGCCACCAGCACCAGCGCGGTGGCGCCCAGAAGGGGCAGCATCGTCCGCCGGCCACTGTGGCCCCCGTCACATCGCGTCACGTCGTCATTGTCCCCTCGCCTCGCCCGAAGATAGCGGACTCCGATCCCGAGCTAGATAGATACCCAAGTCTCTCTCCCTCCGCCCCGCCACGCCCACGGCACCCTGTGCGCACGCGCCGTACGCACTTAGAGCCCCGCCCCTCACTCGCCCCGCCCAACCCGTCAGGGAGACCAATGAGCGAGCGTCGTCGAGCGCTCACTCCTCGCCCCTACTACATTGGCCACGCCTACAGCTTCACTGCGCTTGCGTGCGCTTCCGCCTAGCTCATGCCCTCCCACCTGTTCCTTGTTTTTTAGGTGGGAGTCACGGCATGGGTGGGGGCGAGAGCCTGGGGCGGATCCTGGCTGCAAGGCGGACTGTTTGCTGTGTGCAAAGTTGGGATCCGAGGGCATGTGCCCAGTTCAGGCCTTTAGGTGCCAGTCCCTGGGCTACCCGACCAATTTGCGGCGGCCTCCCCGTTTGGGGTGGCTCTCAGCAGCGTTCCCCAGGAGATATTTTGGGGCCACACCTGGCTGGCGGTGCTCAGGGCTTACCTCTGGTTCTGCACTCAAGAATTCAAATCACTCCTGAGTGGGCCATATGGGAGCCTAGGTTGAGCCTGGCTGGGTCTGCCATGTGCAAATTAAGGGCCCTCCAGGCTGTTCAATTGCTAGGGCCTCATCCCCCAAAAGTTTGCATGATCTGCCTTTGATTAGAGCCCACCGTTTAGATATTTTAGTCATAGATTCTGGACACCTTGAGAATGCCCAGAATGAGATGAAATAGCAAGTGTTTTACTGTTAATTATGACTGAAAGAATTCCCCCGTAGGAGAACTCCGCTCCAGGCTCAGGATATGCGCGCAACCACAGAGACACAGAGACCAGACTTGCTGCAATAACACGAGGGATTTTAATATCTCAGCATGCTGGGGACCGAATCTCATAACTCAGGACCGAGTAGGGGAGATTCGGCCCCCCTTTAGCATTCAGCAAAGCTTTTATAGGGTAAAAAGTCCATACATATCATGAGAACACACCTGCCAGGAAGGAGGCATCTTTCCTTATCTCCCGCCACAGAAGAAGTTATGCGTCAGAGCCCAGGAAGGAGGCATTTTGTTTACCCCGTGTAACAGATGGGGCAGTGTTTGCCCCTGGGGTCATGTGCGTATCTTTGTCCTTCCCCTGACGGCATATGCCTAATTTAAAGTGAGGTAGGGTCTTCCGCGAATTGTGGCTTTGGTTAGTTCAAAGGAAGGGGAGTTTTTAGGGAGTGGGGGAGTGGAAAGGTTCCCAGGGAAAGGAAGGGGAGTTTTTAGGGAGTGGGGGAGTGGAAAGGTTCCCAGGGAAAGGAAGGGGAGTTTTTAGGGAGTGGGGGAGTGGAAAGGCTCCCAGGGAGCTTAAGTGAGCTTGAAAGAAGTGTAAATTAAGGCACTTTAAGGAATTAGCTTAGTCGGGATCTTTCTTTAGGGGCTTAATTAAAGTGTAAATTAGGGAAGTTAGAGTGCTTAGCTTAGCCGGGAGCTTTAGGGGAGTGCAGGTTAGGGCGCCTAGTTTTTTTTTTTTTTTTTTTTTTTTTTTTTTTCTATTGGCTATTTTCCAGTTCTTGCTTATTTTTGTTATTTTTTCTTCACACCTTTTCATCCCCCACTTCTTTTCTTGCGCATAGCTCTAATCTTAGAGCATCCCTTCATTTTGCTGATATTGCTGTTTGAGAACCATTACATGGACTGTATTTATTCTTTGTTTTACAAAACTAACTAACTTATTTAAAATGCAGGGACCGAAAGTAAGCAGGAAGAATAGGATTATTAGGGGTCCTGTCAAGGTGGAGATAAGGGTTGTAAACCAAGGGGATTTGTTAAACCATCCCTCAAACCAGCCTTGACGAGAATCCCTTTCCAGCCTGCGTTTGTCTAATCTTTCTCTTAACTTTGCCATGGAGTCTCTGACGACTCCGGAGTGGTCTGCATAAAAACAACATTCTTCCTTCAAGGCCGCACACAACCCTCCTTCCTTTAAAAACAAGATATCCAGACCCCTTCTATTCTGGAGGACTACCTCTGATAGGGATGTGAGAGACTCTTCGAGCTTAGTGATGGATTGCTCGATAATTTCTAAGTCTGCATCCATGGCAGCACGCAGTTCAGTATAGTAGTGGGGCATTTGGACTAGGGCGGAGGTCCCAGTCCCAATTCCTGCTGCGACCCCCAAGCCTAGAAGGACTGCCAGTGTAATAGTTACAGGCTCCCTTTTCCAGCGAGCTCTCCTGTCAAACTCATTCACAAAAGACTCGCTATCATGATACAAGAGTCTAGGGACTAGCTGGACTAGAATACAGTAATCCTGGAAATTGTTGAACACGCTGGTGGAGATGCATGGGGTGAGTCCCGTGTTACAGGCCCAAACCGTGTCTGGAGGGGGAACGAGGTATTGCCCCCGTGTAAAAGATGATTGTAGGGTTGAGCTGCAGAGGTGCTTTCTATTAAGGGGAACGGTACCTAAACAGAGGCCCTGCCCAGACACGGCAGCTAAGGTTAGCTTTCTGCTCCCTCCCCAGGCACATACAGAGGAACTTTTACTTTCGTTAAAGGTTCTATTTTGGGCAATTCCTTCATAGTAGGGGGGGCTTGAGGCGTAACAGAGCCAGCAAGATTGGGTGATATCAGAATTGGTTCGGTTGAGTACCAAGAAGGCTCCTTCTATTAAGTTTAAAAGGCGGTTTTCCATCCCTGGGGGGGCTGGGGTGTCTTTAGATTCGTGAGTTTGGGTTGTTGGGTCCGAGTTTAGGGGCTGTGAGGAAGCAGGAGTAACAGGGACTAGCGTTGGCCTAGGCTTGGGTAAAGGCTGGGTGTCCGTTAGGACGGGGTTGGGCCCTACTGGCTGAGAGGGAGGATTTTGAATTTTCAGTCTGAGTTTGAATGTGAACCCCGGATCGGTTCCAGAAACGTAAAATCTCAGGCCCCACTGTTTTCCTTTTATCCAGCCGCCTTTCTCCTCCCTCCCTTTCTGCGTGAAGGTGATGTTTAGGGTGTCACCCTTACTACCTCTAACTACTGTAATGAGGTCCCAGCTGGAAGAGGGGTTCCAATAGGCAGTGCCAGAGGTTTCACATCCCCATGCTTTACAAAAGAAACTTTCTATCCCCCCGCATCGGCGACCTTCCCTCTTAGACTGTTTTTCCCTGGGGCAGACATAGAACGATGCCTGTCGCAACTTTCTCTGCTTTGCCAAGGAACTGCACCCTGGCAAGTCAGCTACGTACTGGCCCCTAGTGTACACTCCCTGTGAGAGGGCTCGTTTTTGAAAGACGACTTTTTCCTGGGGAACCGTCTCAGGTGACTCTTCAGGGATGTCCCATGCCTCTACACCAGCAATGAGGGCGCAAACCTCGGGGCGCAGTGGTGGCCACCAAGTATACGGGGGGGCCACCTTGGAAATGCTCCACACAGTGTCTCCAGCCTGGGAAATGACTTCCCAGGTCAGAGTCATAGGAGCGTGGGGGTTACCGCTCTGGGCAGAGGCGACGGCGCAGGCGAAGTTTAAGAGGATTATCAGTTGTTTCCACTTTCCATTCATCCTTAAGCTCTTCAGCAGGAGCTTTCTTTGTGTGTGACGCGTGGATCCAGGCAGCAATTCCGTCCACTTTCACAGCTGTTGGGGTGGTTAGCAGTACTAAGTAGGGTCCCTTCCACCTGGGCTCGAGGGTCCCCACTCGATGACGCCTAACAAGGACCAGATCACCGACTTGGATCCCGTGTGGCACCGCAGGAGTCCCAGGTGAATAGGCTTCTTTAATCTGGTCCCAGATCTGGGTGCGGACAGCCTCTAGAGCCTTAAGGTGGATAAACAAAGCAGAGGGTGAGTGGGAATCTAAGGCGGGGTCTAATACTCCGTCTGGTCTGGTCAAGGGGGGAGGTCCCCCAAAAAGGATCTCATAGGGAGTGAGCCCGAAACGTCCGGGTGTGTTTCGGGCTCTGAGGAGCGCAAAGGGAAGGAGGCCCAACCAGTTCTTCCCGCCGGTCTCAATAGCCAATTTAGTGAGGGTCTCTTTTAGAGTTCTATTCATTCTCTCTACCTGCCCTGAACTCTGGGGTCTATAAGCGCAATGCAATTTCCAATTGGTCCCCAGTTGTTTGGCCAGTCCCTGACTTACCTGGGCGACAAACGCGGGCCCGTTGTCAGAGCCGATTACCTTGGGTATCCCGAACCGGGGCAAAATTTCTTCCAGAATTTTTTTTGTGACCACCTGGGCAGTTTCAGACTTCGTGGGGAAAGCTTCAACCCATCCGGAGAAGGTGTCTATGAAGACTAGAAGATATTTATTGCCATACCTACCAGGAACGATTTCCGTGAAATCTACTTCCCAGAAGACTCCTGGTCTGTCTCCCCGCAGCCGTTTTCCTGGTTCTACGAGCGGGTGGTGGGCATTTGTTAGAACACAGGCTTTACAGGACTGGGTTACTTGTTCTGTTATAGTTCGTAGTCTGAGTACGTGATAATTGGAGGCTTTTACTAGTTCGCACAATTTCTTTTTCCCTAAATGTGTTAGGTGATGGATACTCTTTACATAGTATTCACCTTCTTTATGAGGCAAAATGATTTTGTTGTCTTTAGTTTTTGCGATCCCATGGCAGTCAAATCCGCTGGATAATCCTTTTTCCTTTAGGCGTTCAACTTCCTCACAGTCTATTGGTGTGTAGTTTAGACTGAAATTATCTTCTTTTGGTTGGGGTTTTTTTCGTTGCTCACATAAAGCGCAGGAGATAGTTCCTTGTGCGGCTTTCTTAGCAGTGTGATCTGCCATTCTGTTCCCTGCTGCCACGGGGTCCATTCCTTTTTGATGTCCAGGACAATGAATAATAGCTACCTTTTTCGGCAGGTGTATGGCTTCTAAGAGAGCAAGGATTTCTTCCTTGTTTTTAATTTCCTTTCCTGCAGCCGTGAGGAGTCCTCTTTGTTTGTAGATCGCGCTGTGAATGTGAGCGGTGGAAAACGCGTATCTGCTGTCGGTGTAGATGTTAATAACTTTTCCTTCTGCCAGCTCAAGGGCTTTTGTCAAAGCTTGTAGTTCAGCTTTTTGTGCCGAAGTCCCCTCAGGAAGGCTGCTGGCCCATATTACTTGCTTCCCATCCACTATGGCTGCTCCGGCTTTTCTTTTTCCATCCATGATGAAGCTACTACCATCTGTGTACCAATTCGGCGCCCCATGCCAGGGCAGATCTGTCAGGTCTCTCCGGGTTCCAGTTTCCTCAGCTAAAATGTCTGTGCATGAGTGTACCGGCTGGGATCCGTCTGTCTCCGGGAGCAGGGAGGCGGGGTTAAGAATAGCAGGCGGTCCAAAAGTTATACGGTCGTTTAGCAAAAGACTTTGGTAGTGTGTTATTCGGGCGTTGGTCAACCAACGGTCAGGAGGCTGTCTGACTATACTTTCTAATGCATGGGGAGCGACTATAACTACACGCTGGCCCAGAGTAAGTTTGTCAGCGTCTTTTACCAGGAGAGCCACCGCTGCGATTACCTTCAGACATGACGGCCAGCCGCTAGCCACTGGGTCGAGTTTTTTTGACAAGTATGCTACTGGTCTTTTCCACGGTCCCAAGGCTTGGGTTAGCACTCCCCGAGCCACTCCCGCACGTTCGTCCACATACAGGGTAAAAGGTTTGGTTAGATCCGGCAGGGCCAGGGCTGGTGCCGTGAGTAGAGCAGTTTTTATTCTTTCAAAGGCTTCTTGACACTCCTGTGTCCAAGCAAAAGGAGCTTGGTCCCGTGTAAGTGGATACAGGGGAGCGGCTAGGGAGGCAAACCCAGGTATCCAAAGTCTACAGAAACCGGCTGTCCCCAGAAATTCCCGTACCTGCCGTGGAGTCTTGGGGACAGGAATGGTAACTACTGTCTTTTTTCTGGCTTCTGTGAGCCACCTCTTGCCGTTTTTCAGGACATACCCCAGGTATGTCACTTCGTTGCGGCACAACTGAGCTTTCTTGGCCGACACCCGGTACCCCAACTCACCCAATTCTTTTAGGAGTTCTCTGGTTCCTTTTTCGCATGCTTCCTTGGTGGATGCTGCCAGCAGGAGGTCATCGACATACTGAAGGAGGGAGACTTGGGGGTTCCGAGCCCTGAAGGGGGCCAGGTCCCTATGGAGTGCCTCGTCGAATAGTGTGGGGGAGTTTTTAAAACCCTGGGGCAATCTAGTCCATGTCAGCTGTCCAGTGTGTCCCCCTTCTGGATCCCTCCACTCAAAAGCAAACATCAGTTGGCTGCTGGGGTGTAATTGGAGACAGAAAAAAGCGTCCTTTAGATCCAGCACTGTGTACCAAACCCGCTCCGGTGGGAGGGAACTCAGTAGATTGTAAGGGTTAGGCACAGTGGGATGCAAATCCTGGGCCCTTTTATTAACCTCCCTTAAGTCTTGTACTGGTCGGTAGTCCCCAGTGCCAGGTTTCTTCACCGGCAGCAAAGGCGTGTTCCAGGGAGATCGGCAGGGTACTAGAACTCCTTGCTGTATCAGCCTCTGGATGTGGGGACGGATGCCTTCCTTTGCTTCTTTACTCATGGGATATTGTCTCACCGAGATAGGTGAGGCATGCGCTTTCAGCTCTACCACTATCGGGGGTACTTGTTTAGCCTTGCCAATTCCTGCCTGTTCAGCCCAGACCTCAGGGAATTGGGTGAGCCATTCTGAAGCAATTACTTCTCCAGGCTTTGTTTCATGGAGGCGGTATTCCTCCTCAAGTCCGACTACCAGACAAGTCACAGGGGCTTCCCCCAAGGTTACTTCAGGTCCCTTAGGGGTAAACTGAATTTGTGCCTTTAATTTGGTCAGCAAATCTCTTCCCAGGAGGGGCGCAGGGCACTCAGGGATGACCAGGAAGGAGTGAGTTACTCGGCCCCTTCCAACGTCCAATTTTCTTTTTGTAGTCCATTGGTAGAATTTGCTGCCTGTGGCCCCCACAACCATGGTTTCTTTTGTTCCTAATTTTCCTAGGGGCCTGGTCAATACCGAATGTTCAGCTCCCGTGTCCACCAGGAAGTTGATGGGAGTCCCCTCTACTGGAAGCGTTACCCTGGGCTCGGGGAGGGGGACCGAGCCCCGTCCTCCCTAATCATCGAGAGCCAGGACCTTGTTCCTCCTGAGTTGCTTTTTCGGGCACTCCCTGGCCCAGTGTCCTTTTTCTTTACAATGGGCACACTGATCTTTTTCGAGTGGACGGTCACGTCCTTTTTCTTTACAATGGGCACACTGATCTCTATCGAATGGACGATCTTGGCCTCCCGGGGTTCTTCTTGCCCTGTCGCCCAGGTGCCCTGTCTGCCTGCTTCTTTCTCTTTCTGCTATACTATCCCCTACTACTGCAGCCAATATTCTAGTTAAATTTCTCTCTTGTCGGCGATCACGCCGGTTCTCTCTGTCCTCTATCTCTTTCTTTTCTCTTTCCTTTTTCTCCTCTTCTGTCTCTCTCTTGTGGAACACTTTCTCTGCCTCCTTCACTAAGTCCCGCAACGAATAATCTTGAAGTCCCTCTAGCCTCTGTAGCTTACATTTTATATCTGTGGCTGACTGCCCAATAAAGGCCATTGCTATGGCCGCCTGCTGTCCCTCTGAAGCTGGATCGAAAGGAGTGTACCTCCTATAAGCTTCCATTAGGCGTTCCAGGAAAACCGAGGGTGGCTCAACTGGACCTTGGACAACCTCTCTTACCTTAGCCAAATTCGTGGGGCGTCTTGCAGCCCCTCTGAGACCTGCAATTAGAGCCCGGCGGTAGACGGTGAGGCGCTCCCTACCTTCTGCTGTATTGAAGTCCCAGGTTGGCCTGGTCAATGGAAACCCTTCATCTATGAGGTTAGGGAGATTGGTGGGAGTCCCATCGGCCCCCGGGACGTTTTTCCTGGCTTCAAGGAGGACTCTTTCTCTTTCCTCTGTCGTGAAGAGGACCTGGAGCAGTTGTTGACAGTCGTCCCAGGTGGGCTGATGCGAAAACATGAGAGACTCGAGGAGTCCCGTCAGGGCAGAGGGATTATCTGAAAAGGAGGGGTGCATAGTCTTCCAATTATATAGATCTGCCGAGGAAAAAGGCCAGTACTGTAAAGGGGGAAGCTGGTCATCTCCTGGTGGGGGCCCCATTGCCCGAAGGGGGAGGGCAAGAGACCGTGACTCGGAGGGGCGAACAGTTTTTGGACTGCGGCCCTTCCGGCTCCGGGTTCCCCCTGCTGGTCCCGGTTCGCGTGGACCGGCCGCCGGGGGTTGCCCCACAGCGACGTGTGGCACGTTAGGTTGTGCCGGCTGGGGAGAGGATTGAGGTTGGGAGTACGGAGGGGGGGGGGAGTCAAGAAGAAGATCATTGTCTATCTCAGGGTAGAGAGGCGGGGGAGCTGAAGGTCGTGGGGGGACAGGTAGGTTGGGCTCGGGATCTGAGGCTACTGCTATCATAGTGGGAGTTGGCTCAGGGTGGCCAGATATCCAGGGCTTGACCCACGCTGGTGGATTCTGGACGAGGTCCTGCCAGACGAGAATGTAGGGTATTTGGTCCGGGTGTCCCCCTTCAGACTGAAAAATGACCTTTTTTACTGCGGAAATAAGAGAAAGGTTAAAGACACCTTCCGGCGGCCAGCCGACTCCAAAGGTTGGCCACTCAGAGGTGCAGAAGGTCTGCCAGGGGCCCTTCCGTACCCCGACAGACAGATTGTGAGCCCTAGCTTTTACGTCAGTCCAGTGGTTGAGGGTTAGAGTCAAAGGAGTCGTCACGGTCTGTCCCATCTTAGTCCTAATTTCAAGGAAAACTGACACAGAAGTTACAATCAAGAGACAAATGACCCAGAACAAGCGCCGTTCCCGCGTTGCCCAAAGGCACTTCAAAGAGTCGGATGGCAAGGGCCTCCGCCGCCAGCCTAGTTCAATGAGGAAGCTACTCTCCTCGCGACTCTCCAGACCAGGGGGGTACACCAGGCGTCCCTGGTCGCCCCCGCTACCTCCCGGGACGTCTCCCAGGGTGATCGGACGGTGGACACCCGGACACGTCTGTCTTTATCCACGAAACCTCAGACTTGCTGAGCGTCCGTAAAGCCGAAACTGCGATCGCGCCAGACCTCAGAGAAAAGTACAGCCAGAAGCAAACGAACCCAGACTAAGTAGACACAGACACAGACACAAAAGCTCACCTCCAAGTGGGTCTGGGGTCTCTGGGTGGTCGCAAATATCCCGGACGAGCCCCCAAATGAAAGAATTCCCCCGTAGGAGAACTCCGCTCCAGGCTCAGGATATACGCGCAACCACAGAGACACAGAGACCAGACTTGCTGCAATAACACGAGGGATTTTAATATCTCAGCATGCTGGGGACCGAATCTCATAACTCAGGACCGAGTAGGGGAGATTCGGCCCCCCTTTAGCATTCAGCAAAGCTTTTATAGGGTAAAAAGTCCATACATATCATGAGAACACACCTGCCAGGAAGGAGGCATCTTTCCTTATCTCCCGCCACAGAAGAAGTTATGCGTCAGAGCCCAGGAAGGAGGCATTTTGTTTACCCCGTGTAACAGATGGGGCAGTGTTTGCCCCTGGGGTCATGTGCGTATCTTTGTCCTTCCCCTGACGGCATATGCCTAATTTAAAGTGAGGTAGGGTCTTCCGCGAATTGTGGCTTTGGTTAGTTCAAAGGAAGGGGAGTTTTTAGGGAGTGGGGGAGTGGAAAGGTTCCCAGGGAAAGGAAGGGGAGTTTTTAGGGAGTGGGGGAGTGGAAAGGTTCCCAGGGAAAGGAAGGGGAGTTTTTAGGGAGTGGGGGAGTGGAAAGGTTCCCAGGGAAAGGAAGGGGAGTTTTTAGGGAGTGGGGGAGTGGAAAGGCTCCCAGGGAGCTTAAGTGAGCTTGAAAGAAGTGTAAATTAAGGCACTTTAAGGAATTAGCTTAGTCGGGATCTTTCTTTAGGGGCTTAATTAAAGTGTAAATTAGGGAAGTTAGAGTGCTTAGCTTAGCCGGGAGCTTTAGGGGAGTGCAGGTTAGGGCGCCTAGTTTTTTTTTTTTTTTTTTTTTTTCTATTGGCTATTTTCCAGTTCTTGCTTATTTTTGTTATTTTTTCTTCACACCTTTTCAATGACAATATCGACGGTCAATTATAAACTAAATGAGCATCTGTAGAAATGGGACCCAAATCAGCCATATGCTAGCTCCTTACCCACTATACTATCACTCCAGCCCCTACATTTTTTTTATTTTATTTTTGTGTTTTGGGGCCACACCCTGTGGTGTTCAGAAGTTACTCCTGGCTCTGTGCTCAGGAATCACTCCAGACAGGCTTGGGGACCATATGGGATGCCAAGGATAAAACCTGGTCGACAAGGCAAATGCTTTTTTATTTTTTAATCTTTATGGCAAATCTAAAATATTCTGGGGTTGTTTTATACATTCCCCATTCAGCCCTGAAATCAGCCATTCTTTTTCAGGAAACATGGTTTTAGATCTAGTAGGATCTGGCATTTAGAATTCCAGGACTGAGCACTCAATCCTTTTGCTTTAATTGTGTGGATATTTTGTCTCTTCCCTCATGGCACAGAAAAAGCAGATGACTATTTTATTTTTAAAAATTATTTAAAAGCAGTGATTTACAAAGTTGTTCACAATACAGTTGTTTTGGCATTCAATGTTCTAACACTAGTCAATCCCACCAGTCCTTCCGCACCTGCCCCAGTGGCAGGCACAAAATAATATATTGCTTGTTACAACAAAACGGTAAGTGCAATTATCAAAAATAAAATGTTCAATAAAATAAAATTTGAGAATATTGTTTAAACACAGTGGCGTCATTATTTGATGACTTACTGAACTATTTGTTGCTAGCAGATTTTTTTGCGTGTTATTGTTTGCTTATTGAGATTAGTTGGCTTCTATGCTCCCCATTTAATTTTCTGTGCTTCTACTAGGCTGTCAGTATCGTGGGATTTGGAGGTGTTATGTAGCCGTACACATGTGGCCACCTGCCCCAGGAGCACCACAGTCTGTAGAATGGAGATGGTTCTCAGCCTGTCCTCCTCTTGAGTAAGCCTCAGAATTTTCAACCATCCAACAGATGTACCCTTGAGTTTCATCAACTGGGCTTGGCATCTCTTCTGCAATTAATTAATTCATGTGAAGCTGACCTAAATTTTTTACAGGATGGTAGCTGTGAGATATGGGTGTAGCAGCTAGGGTTTCCGGCATATGTGGTTTGTGTGGGGAAACTGCCTCCCTGACTCTGAGAAGATTACTGTGAGATTACTTTGCTTTTGAAAGAAAAAAAAAAAACTTGCTAGGAGGAGCTGCCTTTCTAGCTCACTGCCACGGAGCTTGTAGGGTAGATTTCCCACACTGAACCTTGACTTCGACTTCTTTAAATATCAGGCATGAATTCTATGCTTTTTCCAATAGTACTTGTGCACTAAGGAATATACTTTAGTTTAACCATATAGTGGCAGCCAAACCCTTAAGCTGTTTTGATTTTGTGGCTGACATCTCTGGAAACCCAGCCTACCTCCGAAAATCCCCAGAGATGTTAGCCACAAAACCAGAACACTAGGAGTCTTTGGTGGCTGGAAGTCTCTGCCAATAGTTCAGCTCTTAATAAGATTTCAAGCCTTTGCCTCTGCATCTGATTATTCTGCTATAAAAGGCTTTCCTGGAAATGCTGGTTATCAAAAATTCCACTTTATTTTATTTTATTTTTTTTACAAACATGACTGTAGTTGGGTTTCAATCACAAAAAGAACACCCTCCTTCACCGGTGCAACATTCCCACAACCAATTTGTTGTGCAAAAGGATTTGTACAATTCCAAATATCCCTTTCTCTGGTAATGATTGCTTAATTTCTGGTAATTTCAGGGAATTTATGGAAAATTTCTGTTTCTCTACAATAATCACGTACAGGATCTGAAATTTTCTGAATGAATCAGGCACAGTGTACAGTCTACTTTAACCATATTCTACTATCATGAATGATTCCAAGTCTAAATGTTGATGCCACACTCAGTCTTTGCCACCTGCTACTAGAAGACAGAGCTGAGGTTTTCTTTTGCCCAAACTCACTCCTTTAAATGCATGTGTCCAAAATGTTAAATATAATTTCATAAAAACCTGTCATGTAAAACTAGCCCACTAAAAATTGCATAAAGTAAATAAAAATCTTTCACTAAAAAAGTTTCCTAAAGATTATTAGGAGGCTAGAGTGATAGCACAGGAGGTAAGCCATTTATTTACCTTGCATGCAGCTGACCCTGGTTTGATCCCCAGCATCTAATAAGGTCTCCCAAACTTGCCAGAAGTGATTTCTGAATGCAAAGCCAGGAGTAATCCCTGTCAGGTGTGGCCCCCAAATTAAACAAAGAATTTTAATCCCCTTCTGGAGGCTTGATGCATATTGTCATCTTCAAATCTGAAAATGTTGCAGAAATTCCCACCAAAAACCAGAGAAAAACCAACCAGCACATTTTGAGATGTTGAAAATGCTGTTTCGGGGCCGGAGAGATAGCATGGAGGTAAGGCGTTTGCCTTTCATGCAGGAGGTCATCGGTTCGAATCCCGGCGCCCCATATGGTCCCCCGTGCCTGCCAGGAGCAATTTCTGAGCCTGGAGCCAGGAATAACCCCTGAGCACTGCCGGGTGTGACCCAAAAACCAAAAAAAAAAAAAGAAAAAAAAAAAAAAAAAAAGAAAATGCTGTTTCACAACACCCATAAAAAAACTGGAGTGGCCATACTAATATCAGATAATGCAAACTTTATACTCAGGAAGGTTGTAAGGGACAAAGATGGACATTTTATATTAATCAAGGGGCATCTAGAGCAGGAAGAAATCACTCTCCTAAACATATATGAACCAAATCAGGGGCCAGCAAAATATTTAATACAATTGTTGACAAATCTGAAAACTTATATCAATAACAACACAATAATTGTGGGGGACCTCCACATGGCTTTGTCAACACTGGATAGGTCAACCAGACTGAAGCCCAACAAGAATATACTAGACCTGAGGAGAGAAATGGAAGAAAGAGGCCTAGTGGATATATATAGGACACTCCATCCCCAGAAACCTGGATACACATTCTTCTCCAATGTACATGGGACATTCTCCAGGATAGACTACATGCTGGCACATAAAACATACCTCCATAATATCAAGAGGATAGAAATTTTGCAGGCTACCTTCACTGACCACAAGGCTCTGAAATTATTTGTGAATTTCAAAGGGAATCAGAAGAAAAACTTTAACACCTGGAAGTTAAATAGCCTCATACTCAATAACCAGTGGGTCCGAGATGAAATCAAGGAGGAAATCAAAAGGTTCCTGGAAACAAATGATAATAAAGACACAAACTATCAGAACTTATGGGACACAGCAAAAGAAGTACTGAGAGGAAAATTTATAGCTTTGCAAGCACTCATCAGGAAAGAAGAAGGGGCTTACCTGAGTAGCTTAATGACACAGCTAATAGAACTAGAAAGTGCTCAACAAAGGACCCAAAAATAGGGAGACAGAAGGAAATAACAAAGTTGAGAGCAGAAATCAACGAAGTGGAAACCCAAAAAACAATCCGAAAGATCAACGAAAGCAGAAGTTGGTTCTTTGAAAAAATAAACAAGGTTGATATATCACTGGCAAAACTAACAAAGAAAAAGAGAGAGAGAAACTTGATAACTCGTATTAGGAATGAAAAGGGAGAGATCACTACTGAATGATAAGTGTGTGGATGAAGATCTGAGATGTGTGAAGCTTAAATTAATGAATGTATGTAGAGTTTAGTCCCAGTATCTGGTACATGGTTTTCAACAAACTCTGCGTATCTTCCCTGTCCCCCAAATGCTGTTGCAATTTTTCAACTTCAGAAAGGTTCAGGAGAGCCAGAGAGCTAATGCAAGTGCTAGGGAGCTTGCCTTGCACATGGCCAATCTGGGTTTGATTCTATTACTCCATATGGTCCCCCAAGCATACCCAGGAGTGATCCCTGAGTGCAATGCAGAGATAAAAGTAAACCCTAAAAAGAAAGGAGTAAACCCTGAGGACTGTAACATGTGACCCCCCACCCCAAACAAACAGAAAATCAGAAAGGTTCAGGGTTAAATTATAGAGACATCTGGAGGAACACATGGTCCCAAAAATCGAAAATAGTCATTCCCCAAGATAGGTGGATCAAAAATGAAAACCTTCTGTAGCTCTTATGAATTTCTGGTCATCACTTCCTCCTTTCAGCAGCTGTTCTCCACTTGATCCTCCCCACCCTCTTCTTTCTTGGAAAATTTTGGCAACTAGCACCTCAAACCTCAGGGTTTTATTGTTTTTTTGTTTTTGTTTTTGTTTTTGTTTTTGTTTTTTTTTTTTTTTTTTTTGGTTTTTTGGGCCACACCCGGCGGTGCTCAGGGGTTACTCCTGGTTCTCTGCTCAGAAATAGCTCCTGGCAGGCACGGGGGACCATATGGGACACCGGGATTCGAACCAACCACCTTTGGTCCTGGATCGGCTGCTTGCAAGGCAAACACCGCTGTGCTATCTCTCCGGGCCCTTGTTTTTGTTTTTTTAACCACCTGAACCTCCTCAATCTGCCCTGAACCTCTAGCCAATATGTTATTGGGAACATATTCTTCCTTCAAATGGTCCATTCACTGATACTTAAAGCAACCCTCCAAACCAGGCTTTTCACCAACTATTCCACCTTCCCCCAAGAATTTCATTTTCTCTTCTTACTCCTTATCAACACTGAAACAGACCCAGGTTTCTCCTATCTTAAAAAGATTGTGTAAGGGGCTATGTTATGTCCACTAGAGGTAAGGCGTCTGCCTTGCAAGTGCGAGCCTTGGACAAACCGCAGTTCAATTCCCTGGTGTCCCATATGGTCCCCCCAAGCCAGGAGCGATTTCTAAGTGCATGGCCAGAAGTAACCCCTGAGCATCAAACAGGTGTGGCCTAAACCCCCTGAAAAATAAAGATGGTTTAAAACCTTTTTTTTTTTTTACTTCTTGAATAAGCTGGCCTTTATCCAACATAGTCATATTTACCCATATTTCCTTTGGATTTGGGTGCTACACTTGGAAGTGTTCAGGACTTCTTCATGACACTTTGCTCAGGAATCACACTTGGCAGTGCTGAGGGACCATGAATTGTTCCTAGGATTCAATTGGGGTCAGCTGCTTGCAAGGCAAATGCTTTGACCTCTATACTACCTCTCCAGCCCATTATCTTGTTTTGTTTCCTCATATTCTATTCTAGTTTTCAGCCCACAGAGTCCCTTGTCTGTCTTACCATTGTGTTTATGCTGTCTTCTCTAAGACCATCAAGTATTTTTAGTATTCAACCCTTCCTAGACCTAAAGCCTTCTCTGACTTGATTGATTCTCAACACCATTTGATAAAAATCATGTTCTAGTCCTCAAACTTTTTAAACAGGGGGCCAGTTCACTGTCCTTCAGACTGTTGGAGGGCCAGATTATAGTAAAAACAAAAATTATGAACAAATTTTTATGCACACTGCATATATCTGCACACTGCAGCAATATTAAGGCTGCCCCAGAGGAGGTTCAATTCATGGGGCTGTTATGGATAACTATGTTGTTTCTATGTCTGGGATTCAGGGGTCAAGGATGGACAGTGGGTGTCTAAGGGTCTACATTGGGTGTTCAAAATGGGAGATGTCCTTGTGTTGTAAAAAAGTAAGAGTTCTTATCCCTCGTAGATAAGATTGATATTATACCTGAGATTTCCCCTTTTTTAGTATGCCTTTGCAGGAGAAAGTCATGCTACATTATATTGCTGGTGCAGAGAGGAAAACTGAAACAGGACAAAAATAATAATAATATGTATGCTTGTGTGGTGTACCCCAAGACCCACCCATATCTGGGAGGAGTTTTGGGAACCGGATAATAGGTGTAACTACCTGCAAGACCTCCCATTTCTGGGAGGGGTCTGGAAAAGGATAGATAAACCTCTGAGCCAGGGGATTCGGCCCTTTTTGCCATTTCTCTTTTGGCCCGGCTTGGCTTCCTGGCTTTTGAATCTTTGGGCCGCATGGAGCCCAAAGGGAAGATGGCTAACAGGAGATAAGATGCAGGGTTAGCAAAATATAGCTGTGCTTGAAAGGTTAACATAGGCCACACACCTGTGGTGGCAAGGGCATGAATAAAGATGATTCTTCCTGATGGCCTGCGTGTGAGTGAGTCCTGATTACGCCGACTACCTGGGCCTGGAACTTGCCAGCTGGATGGGGGATGAAGCCACGTGGCTGGGGCCTAAGCACAAAGGCCTCCATCCACCGCCATCCAGCACCATCACTAATTATTTTATGCAACAAATGGCGCTCTGAACTTTGACCTGAATCCTGGACCCAACAAAACAGCAAAAATGGTGAGATCTCTGCTCTTTTGTTTCATTTTGGCTCTTTTCGGGTGCACTGAGCCCAAAACACTGGGCCACGTGGAGCCATGTTCAAACATGGCCGTGACCCCTTCTAGGGAAACAAGGGCAATTAAAACAAAAGAGGTGGAAGCTTGCATCACCTCCAGCCCAGGCCCAGGCCCAGAACTGAAACTTTGTTACAAGAAACAAAAACCTCGGCCTGTAGAAAAACTAATTAAAAGTCTAAATTGGAAACGGAGGAGAAAAAAGACTGTATTTAAAGTGGACGGATTTTCTGAAAATGACCTTTGGCTTGAATTTGGATTTCGACTTTGGAAATTTCGAACTGAACTTTTAGTTTAAATCACTTGGAACTCCGAACATCCAAAGTGCTCCCAGAGGGGAAAAAAGGCAGCGGTGAAGCCCCTGCGGCAAAAAGCTCCAAGCGGCAAGCTCCAAGCAGCTCGGCTCGGCTGGGATCTCGGCTGGAATCGGCTTGGCTGGGCTCAGCTTTGCCCGGAAAAGCGAAAAACCTGGAATCCTCGCTCCAGATCACAAACCGGCAGCGGAGCCTGAAACTACGGAAGAAAGCCACGTGGTAAGATCAGCGTGGGACAAAACATCTGAACTTTAAAAGTTTAAAGAAGCCACGTGGTGAGATCAACGTGGGACAAATTAATCATCTGAACTATGGTTTTAGGTGTAGAAAATTAGTGGGTAGTAATATTTTACTCATAGTTGGTGATGGGATAAGTTTTACTTAGTAGTTAAAAAATAAAAATAAAAGGGAAGTCATTCAGTTTAGCTCATTTAAACATCTAATTTCTAACCACCTGCATCTTTGTCTTAAGTCATTTTCTTTATAATTTAAATGTGTTTTGTTGTCTTTCAAAGTTAATAATTTCAATTGCAAAATGTTTTACTGTGTATTTTAATGTACTTAGCCTGTTTTTAAAATGTATGTTATGCATGTATGCTAAAGTACTTGTGTATAGTAAAAATATAGGAACAGTAAAGTTCCCCCAATATAGTTTAAAAATATAGGAACATGAAAGTTCCGAAATAGTGCTTGGTAAAAAAGCATTAATAGAATTTTAGGTTACAGGTGTAAAGTATATTTTGCAAATAATATGTTTTTGAAAAGGGCTGGTATATTAATTTTCACTTTATTACGTTGGCGCATGAAAATATTTAAAAAAGGGGGAAATGTGGTGTACCCCAAGACCCACCCATATCTGGGAGGAGTTTTGGGAACCGGATAATAGGTGTAACTACCTGCAAGACCTCCCATTTCTGGGAGGGGTCTGGAAAAGGATAGATAAACCTCTGAGCCAGGGGATTCGGCCCTTTTTGCCATTTCTCTTTTGGCCCGGCTTGGCTTCCTGGCTTTTGAATCTTTGGGCCGCATGGAGCCCAAAGGGAAGATGGCTAACAGGAGATAAGATGCAGGGTTAGCAAAATATAGCTGTGCTTGAAAGGTTAACATAGGCCACACACCTGTGGTGGCAAGGGCATGAATAAAGATGATTCTTCCTGATGGCCTGCATGTGAGTGAGTCCTGATTACGCCGACTACCTGGGCCTGGAACTTGCCAGCTGGATGGGGGATGAAGCCACGTGGCTGGGGCCTAAGCACAAAGGCCTCCATCCACCGCCATCCAGCCCCATCGTTAATTATTTCATGCTACATGCTTGCATAAATATAATGAAAAAAATTAAAATGAAAAAAATAAAGGAACAAAGTGATGGAGGAGGATACCTTACATTTGGGGAAAAACAGGTTAAGAGGTAGTAATATATAGGTCTTAAACTTATGATGAAAGTATAGGCTTCCCCTTTGTCTTTTGAGATTTTCTTGTGGGGTGTGGCCTCCAAGAGACCTTTTTATCACACACCCCGGGCTTCTTGAGATTTAGAGAAGATTTGCTGCAGGGAGGTCTTGGATGGAGTTCTTGCAGTAGGGATTCTTTTGGCCCTAAGTCCGAAATCAGGCCACGGTCCACGCTAGGGAGAGGTGATGAGGAGGGCCACATAGTATGAGTCAGTAGAGGTGTTGGTTGAATTTTCTTGCCGGGAATGAGGTGTGGGTTTGAGCGGGTGTTTCTTAACTTGGGTGCTGGGTACTGGTTCGTTGGGGTAGGAGGTCGGTCTTAATGCCTAATGGATTAAGATCTGAGGGTGAAGAGTTTTAATGAGGTGGGAAATCGGGGGTGGAGTTGAGGGGTGAAGGGATAGTCATATTTCTAAGGGGGGGAAGGGATAGTATATGGTAGGGCTATAGAGGCTATAGATAAAAGTTGTTTGTAATTTAGGTTTGGGTCTCAAGGAGGATTTCTATCTCTTTGTGCTCTTGCCCACTTATAAATTTATAGAGGTTAGCTTAGGTATATATTAATGAGAAGAGGTGGGGAGTTCAGGAGATAAACTGGCTACTGAAAGATAGATAAATTTAGTACTTGTAAGGTAGAGAAACTAATAGATCAAGTTTTGGATACATATAGGTTTCGCATCTCGAGTACTAAACATTGTGTTAGTGAGGTCTATCTATATAGGTGTTTACTCTTAGCAGTAGTGTCCGCAGCTCCTTATATATCAGATTTCCTTAGAGGAAGCAACCATGTGGTTTTTATTTGACATGGATTGAGTTGATGATAATGAGGAGGGAAAGGTAGAATAAAGAAGAGGGAAAAAAGAAAAGAAGAAAAAAGAAGTAGTGAGAAGAGAGGAGGAGACAGCAGAGGAATGTTAGTTTGTTTGAACGTGTTTGATGAGTGGGCACTGTAGTATAAGCTCTAGCTTAGGCTCTGGCCTACGATCTGAACAACAAACAAGATCTTTAATTCCAGAGATCTGACTGAGACAATCACAACTGGAACGAGTTTTCTAGAAACATAATGAAAGACTCTATCGGCCAGGGGTCCTCAAACTTTTTAAACAGGGGGCCAGTTCACTGTCCTTCAGACTGTTGGAGGGCCAGATTATAGTAAAAACAAAAATTATGAATAAATTTCTATGCACACTGCATATATCTTATTTAGAAGTGAAGAAACAGGGCCCGGAGAGAGCACATCGGCGTTTACCTTGCAAGCAGCCAATCCAGGACCAAAGGTGGTTGGTTCGAATCCCTGTGTCCCATATGGTCCCCCGTGCCTGCCAGGAGCTATTTCTGAGCAGACAGCCAGGAGTGACCCCTGAGCACCAGCGGGTGTGGCCCAAAAACCAAAAAAAAAAAAAAAGAAGTGAAGAAACAAAATGGAAATAAATACAATATGTGGCCCGCAGGCCGTAGTTTGAGGACCATTGCTCTAGCCCATACTCCATCCTAGGAGCAACGCAAAGACCATGACCACCAACTACAGAAGATGAATTAAAATGACACGGAAGGAACAGAGCTCCTAGAGCCACAAAGAAAGTCTTCACCATAAGCTTCATTTCTTGATCTGTGTAGCTACCAAGATCTCTAAGTACAGAGGGCTGATTTTATCACTCATGACAAAGCAGAAGTCATCATACATCGCAATAGCACCAAGGGGAGAGTAAATGAACTGACAAGGAGTCTACAGACAGTCCCATGACAGCATACTTCAAGTGGGGAGAAACCTTGTATAACCTGGGCCGAGGGAATTTCCTCCCTAGTGCCCCCAACATTTATGCCTATGCCTATGCCTATGCTGGGGGCGGGGAATCCTTTTTTTCCTTTTTTCTTCTTTTTTATCTATTTATTTATTTATTTTTATTTATATTTTTATTCTATCTTTTTTTGATTTCTGTGTTTCAGTGTAGATATGGAAGTTGATGTCCCCAATTTCATCTAATGTTATTTTATCTTTCTCTTTATTTTTTCACTCTGGCATGGTCTTATTACAGGACCGAGACTATTATGTGGTGCTTGCCTTTAGTCTGTAGTGCTTACTGGATATTTTATTTGATATTTCTTCTTGTATTGTTGTAGTACTTCAATTCCTTTTTTCCTGTCCTTTCTCAAATCGAGGTTGAGAGCCTCTAGAAGGACTACACCCATTTTTGGCTTATATGATTTTTACCCCACTTTTATGTTCTTCTTTTCTTTAAACAAAACCATATAACTTGAACTATCTAGTTCCACCTCTCAAATAGAGGGGAAAATAAACGAGGATACCAGGACCAAACAGATATATGATTAACAAGTAGTAAACTGGACACCTGTTCTGGCGGCTTGGGGGGTGAAGGTAGGGGGATATGTGCTGCAGGCATCTTGCATCTCAGCAATCCTAGTGGAACAGAGACCTTCACGAGAGGAAAATGGGCAACATGAGTGGCCGAATATGAAATATGAAATAATGAAACCACACACAGAGAATGTGGGGCCAACATGTTTTTCTGACAGGAGTGCGACAAGTTTAATTTTTTGAGCAGGGGAATTTATAGGGATAAAATTAGCCAGAGGTAAAGAATAATTATAATTACAAAGCATAGTAAAACAGTAACAATACCTAAACTATGGGTGTGACTATAAAAATTCTAGGTTACAAACGAGAAGATCACAACTCAAGGCAACTCTTTGCAAGCTTACTTTAAATGCAAAATTAGGATTAGGGGGGAGTAGAAATATCTAGGAACTTGATCTTTATTAGACTGGACTCTATTGTTTTAGAGGTTAAGTGAAGGGAGGAGCCAAATCCCCAAAAACGAGTTTCCCTTTTTCTAAAGGAGGGTCAATAGTCAAGATCTGCATTCTGGTTACGCCCTCGATTACCAGAAACTGCAGCTGCAAGGACATATTTGAAAAAGAGAGAAAAATTGTCTTTGCTTTTAGGGCTGGCTTTATCCAGAAAAAGGGATTCTCAAATAAACTTTGGTGCTGGAATTTCTGAGCCAAATTATTTGATAGAGGCTATTATTTTGCCTGATATATACAAAGGAGAGATAGTCAAATACTTATGAAAATGTAATGCCAGGCATCTCTTTGGAAATTCCTCAACCATCCATGCAGGGAAAAAAGGCGTCCACAGCAGGCCTTTTGAAGAACCCCATGGGGGTTAAATTAATTCTACCCACCAGGAAAATCTGAGGATACATCTGGTGGGCTGAGCCCCCCCTAAAAGCTTAGGTATGCCCTGGCAGATATGGGAGGCAGGATGGGAAGGGGGGGGCAAACTTGGTGAAGGGAATTCCCCTGATTCAATGTTAATATGTACCTAAAATATTATTGTGAAAGTTATGTAAATTAATATGGTCAAAATAAAAATTATATATTAAAAAATCATGTTCTAAATTTTTTTCCCCAGGGTCCTATGAGATTTTGCTCATTTCTCCCCCTGACACACACACTTTGTCTTTCTGGTTATTTTTCTCAATCTCCACTTCAATGCTGTGGTCCCTCATGGCTCTCCTTTTGGTCCATATGTGATAGTTCTCAGGAGATAGTCCTGGCACTGTACTCAGGAATTACTGGGTTTGGGGGATCAAATCAAGGTCAGCTTCATGTAAGGTGAATGCCTTACCTACTGTACTATCACTCCAGCCCCAGTCTTCCTTGCTTGTTTTTGGTCTTTTCTAGCTGATTTGGAGTCACTGATGTTCAGCCAACATTTCCTGATGTGTCCTTACTGTCACCAGCATTTTGGAACTATTTCCTAAGCATATTGTGCTTCGTTCCAGGACCAAGTTCTAGGTTCTTCAGATTTGACCTTAAGACAAAGCATAGTGGCCATTGTGGGAGTGGGAAGAAGGGCTGCACCATCCTCTGACCTAAATCTGATTTGATTCCCAGCTTTCACTGCAGCTTTCTGGGACAGTCATCCCCTCAACTCCCCCAAAACAGGATCCGCAGAGCCAACTCCTGTTATGTCTGCATTCTGCCTGGCTGGTGGAGGACTTTTGTTCGACTTTCATTCAGCAGATGCTTGTCATGACATGCCCTCTTTTTTTCCCTCTCTGCTGCCCCTGCTCTATTCATTTCCCTACCAATTCCATGGGGACAGGAAAAATTGGGAAGCCCAAGACTCTTGCTTGCCCTTGTGGGGTTGACGCAAAGCCATCAGCTTGGATTTTATCCTTATGAATATTTCTCAAGACTTGTGGTTTGACCTTGTTCAGCCCTTTCCATGGGAAAACTGGTGTCTTTTTCCATCAGAAGCTAGTGGGCTTTGGTGAATGGCTTTGATCAGCAGATTTAGAGCTTCAACTTTGGGAAATTATTATTAATTTAAAAAAATTAAACACTCTCAACCATGCTCAGAGATCACTCCTGATAGGACTCTGGGGTCCAGAGGTACTCTGCAACTCTAACTCAGGTCACTGCATGCAAGTGCATTTTCATTGTCTTTTTTCAACTTTTGTTTTGTTTTGTTTGTTTGTTTTTAGGCAACACCTGGAGATGCTCAAGGCTTACTTCTGGCTTTGCATTCAGGAATCACTCTTGGTAGTGTTTGAAGCACAGGGGATGCCAGGATTGAACCTGGGTTGGCCATGTGCAAGGCACATGCCCTACCCACTGTGCTATCACTTTGGGAACCCCACCCCTGTTGCAAGTCAGCCCCTGAAGAGGTTGACTGATGGAGGGATGGAGGATGAGGCCTTTCTCTTCCAGCTCAGAGCACACGTCTGCCACCCTGTCTAGCTGACAGTTCTGAGGTGAAACGGGGGTTAAACAGCTCGCACACAGTCAGGCTTGTGAAAATCTTAGCTTTATTCAGTGGACAAGACTGAAGTCCAAAGACTCAGCCTCAGTTCCAGCAAAAAGCCCCTCGCCTTCCACAAACCCTTGTTTTTTATCCCCCAGAATCATGTACCACCCAATGGTGGGATCAGATACGCACCAATGGTGGAAGCAGAATCCAGGTACTACCCTAGGGTGGGGACAGAATGCCAGGTCACACCCTAGGGTAGGGCACAATCACCAATCAGGTCAGTAACATACTAATCCCCTAAAATATTTACATACACAACAATTCCCCCTTTGTTTTTAGTAAACAAACAATATCGTCTACAATTATTAAAGGAAAAACTAGTCAATAATAAAAGAGTGGCTGTTTGCATAAGCGCATCACAGAAAAATGTAAAGAAAAACTTCTAACCTAAACACAGGGTGTCTAAAACCAGAAACATGTATCAAGGAATCAACTACAAACTCCTGAGAATATAAAGCTAAGACATACATAGATCCTTCGAAAGGACGCTGGAAAGGTTGCGTAGCAGGCAAGAAGAAGCACCTTTTCTTTATTTGTTGTTGTTGTTTTGGTTTTTGGGTCACACCTGGCAGTGCTCAGGAGTTACTCCTGGCTTCACGCTCAGAAATCGCTCCTGGCAGATACAGGCATTTGAACCAATGACCTTCTGCATGAAAGGCAAACGCCTTACCTTCTTGCTATCTCTCCGGCCCCATTTTCATTCAAGTCCAGGTAGACCAGAAAGCCCATCTTTGAGGGCATTGAACTAGGCCTTTATTTCAGAGGAAGAGGCACATACACCCCCTGCACAGTGGGGAGCCACTGCAATGATGATCAATAGGTATCTGAACTTAATCCAAGTTCTTAATCCAGTCTGAAGTCCACAAGATGTCTGAAATTGATGTCGATTATTTATAGATGGGAGATTAAGTCACAAACCAAAACAAAATGTTTAAGGCAGAGACCCTCCCTGTGTAAATAAACAACTTGAGGGCCCATCCAAAATGGATGGAACCTCCTATAAACCTAGTATTTTGCCTATGATGCGCCCACGCAAAAAACTCTGAGAACAGACAAAAATATCATTTAGGAAATTATAGACAACAATATCTAACTCACAAACCTAAAGTCAAGAAAGCAAAACCCTAATGTAATACAACATCAATTTCTGAGATTAAAACCTAAAATAGAAAAACATTAATTACAATAGTCAAAAGAAGTGTAGTACTAAATATAACTTCAAAGGATTACAATTATAAGAAAAATACAAAAGGTGAAATTTCTACAGAGTCCAATACTAATCCGTAAAGATGAGGGGTCTGGAACTCCGAAAAGACCGGCAAAAACACTTGATGGGTCTGGAAAAGCGGGTTGAAGCCTTGTACAGGAGATAACATCAAGCTGAATGAAGAAGGAAGGCCAGTACAGTTATCCATGTGTTGGGGCATCCCCAAGCGTTACATCATTACCATCATGAGTTGGTTGGGCTTTTGCATTTCCTTTGGGATCGTTGCAATCTTGGGGTAGCCATTGTAGAAATGGTCAAGAATAGCACTGTGTATGTGGATGGAAAACCAGAAATTCAGATAGCACAGTTTAACTGGGATCCAAAGACTGTGGGTCTTATCCATGGATCTTTTCTCTGAGGTTACACTGTGACACAAATTCCAGGTGGCTTCATTTCCAACAAGTTTGCAGCATATATGGTACAAAACTCCAACAATCACGGATTTCTTCCTCAGGCCGAGATCAGGAGGCTTGTAGATGTGGATGAAAGAGATGAGTTGCACATGTGAAGGGAATCCTGAAAATTAAATGTTAAGGACTAGGAAGAGAGAAAGAAGGATAAGGAGGACTAAATTGGGGAAGATAAAGTAAGGAAAAAGGGAACTATATACAAAATATGCAGAAAAGACAGACACTAAACAAGACATACACATACAGACTTCACAAAAAATATGGCCATAACACTCACTCATACTAAAAAATATTTCTTGGAAAGGATACAAAATAGAGCAAAAGAAAAGAGAATTCAGCTGAATCAACTAAAAGTGCCTTAAAATCTAATGGCCGGCAACTGTTTAGATAAATCATTTCAAATTCAAAAAAAATATTTTTATATTTTTTATGGCAGAGCAGAGCAGATCTGAAAGAGAATTTCATGCACAATACAAACATGGAAAACTCTACTATAAGTGTCTAACAGTATATATACAAAGTTATTGTATAACAGTAACTCTATGATAATCAATCATAGGCAAGAAGCACTGTGAAGAAAGTCCACCTAAAATTACAATTATGTCAGCGTCTTAAAACCTAAATTGAGGGAAATAAAGCAATGATGTTAAAATAAAAAGAGAAAAGTCGTTAAATGAGTATACCTAGAAAGAAAAACAACATTAATATGATGAGAAATTTCTCTTTCAGGTGAACCTTGACTAAATTAAATTGTAAAATTTCATGATAAACTGAGACCTAGAGCAATAATGAAATTAAGACATAAATCCATCATACAACGAAACACATTGGATTTTCAATCCATATTCATTGATCATGCCTGTGGAAAGAATCCTAGAGCATTACTAGCAACTGATAAGTGAAATAATTATCTGGTGTTCATTGTAGATCTTTAAGAAGTATAAAACAGGATGTATGCTGCTGTGGATTTCACCAATGTATTAGGGACTTTTTTGATCTTCTTGTCATCAAAATTGATCCAAAGTTGTTTTGCAGCAATTTTACAGTATGAAGTACAGTGTCCATCTTGAACTTTACCATAATGGTTTGACACTGATGATAAGTTGTATTTCTTAATCTTGCTTTTATTCTCTGAAGTACATTCTAATAAATTGAGATCTTCTAAAGGAAAATCTACATAAGTATGCAATTTTTTTATTTGTTTGCCATCAAAAGCAAAACGTTTCAAGTGTATTATAAGTACTGGTGACAGTTTAAAAAAGTACGTCTTCTTTGAAAAATTTCTTCTAGTTTTGCAGCTGTTGCACAGAACTTTGTTGTCATCCCTTAACTCTTCTTCTTTAAAAAATTCAGAGAGGCATTCCTGTAATGTACATTTATCTGTAGATGTAACAGCCAGAGACAAATGAACAAATGTCTCATAAACCTCAGACTTTTGGTGGCATGTGAGACACTGTAGTATAGATTTGAATTGTCCTTGAAAGAGATCATAAATAATAGATTTGTGAGCCTTTTGATGTTCTGGACTAAATTGTTCATAATTTTCATTTTCCATAAGATGTGTAGTTTTGTCTGTCATTAGATTTACAGTAAGCAAGTCCTGATGTAGTCCCTCTATTAGGAACATCAGTAGTTCGTGTGGATCCTGCTGATTGTGTCTAGCAAACTGGTCATTAAGTAAACCAATTGTTACTTTGAAGCTTTCAGGATTAATATATCTATGAAATCCATTTCCCATGGTTTTGATGAGCCGACCAAATTCTTCGTCTAATTTACCTTCATGCCCCATCAGATTTTTCTTGTTAATATCCTTTTTATAATGATCTTGATGAAAATACTGAGTCAAGTCTGAAATATTATACAAGCATTGCAATATTGAGTTCATGTAGTAAGAGTTTCCTATATTTTGGAGCCCAGTTAAGACAGGTTCCTGTCTTTCCTTTTGCTTCTCAGAGTGTAAGGGTTTATCACTACCATCAGTCTCACTCATTGTATGGTGTGTGACAGCTAAATTGTTGTTCCCTGCCCCAGAGACCTCAGCAATATTACTGCTGTTAGTGTCTGGAGTATTCTGTTTTTGCTCTGAAGGGGAATTTATAGTCTGAACCTGATCATTTGTGCTAGCCCGATTTCTAACAAGGCGCAATGGAACCCAAAATTTCTTGGGAGGGTTGTCATTTGTAGAAACATAGGCATAACCTCTTTCTCTTAGGAGAAGATATCCAGCTATCCATTTTTCATCCTCCTTGATCCAAATAGGTTTATGGGTTGTTTCTTGTCTCTGAATATCTTCTTTAAAATGTCTTTCCGCTGCAGTGTAACTTTCCCCTTGAGGTAAGTTTAAGTAATTTAGTGTGATAAGAGTCAAAGATAGCAAATCTATTGGTGGTAAGCCTCTTTTTCTATTTTTTTGCAATTGAGTTTTTAAGGTTCTGTGAGTCCTTTCTACAATGGCCTGTCCCCTACAATTGTAAGGAATTCCTTTGAGATGTCTTATCTGTCATTCTTTACAAAAAAAATTCAAAAGTTTTGCTAACATAGGCTGGCCCATTATCAGTTTTTATAGAATATGGAATACCCATCACAGAAAAACATTGTAAAAGAAAACTACAAGCAGCCTTAGCTTTTTGAGAAGACATGGGAATTGCTCACATAAAACGAGAATAAGTGTTCACCACAACATGAAGATAAGGTTTTCTTGGAAATAAATCTGTTTGAGTTATATCCATTTGCCAAAGTTCGTTAGACTGTAAGCCTCTTGGGTTTGCTCCTGCTATGTGAGTCTTTTTTGTTAACGGTGCACATATGTTGCAGTTTTCTACAATTTCTCTAGCTTGCCTCCATGGAATTTGGTAATTCACATGTAAACTGTGAGCATTTGTGTGTAGGGCTGAATGTTCCTCTACAGGTGATTTAAATATAGGCATTGCTAGCAAGTCAGCAGTTTTATTTCCTTGAGCCATCGGTCCTGGAAGACCTGAGTGGGCTCTAATATGCGTGATGAAGATAGGCTCAGTTCATTTTTGAAGAAGCTGCTGTAATCGTTTAAGTAAGTTCTGTATGATCGGGTTATTATCATTAAGGGAAGAAGTGGCTATCACATGACATAAATTTACCACATACAAAGAATCAGAAACTATATTCATGGCTTCAGATACATTTTCTAATAGGTAAATTAATGTTGCAAATTCAACTTTCTGTGCAGATTTATATTTGGTATCTATGGTCATATTAATATTGTCTCCGGTTATTCCTCCTTTTCTATTTTGGGATCCATCGATGTAAAAACCTTGGCATTGGGAATAGGGGAATCCCGAACATTTGAAGAAATAACAAACTGAGTTTTCTTTAAAAAGTCCCAAGTTTTTCCTGCTCGATAATGGGAGGATATTTCTCCTGTGAAATGTGAGAGGGCCCTTTGTAGAGATTCATTAAGAGGCAATATTGACTCAATTTTCTTCTTTGGTATTGGCAAAACTATTATATCTGGGTCAAAATCTAATAAAGATATAGATCTGAGTCTTGCCTTGATAATAATCTCTGAAATCAGTTGCAAGTAGGGGACAACTGAGTGAGGCTGTTTGTTATGTAAATACACCCATTCCAAAGGTCCTGACTGTTGCATCAAGGCCCCTATGGGGGGTTCTATAGTAGAGAAGATTAACAGAAATACCTTTTCTCCTGGGATGAATCTTAAGAGAAATGATTTTTGTAATCTGCTCAAGAAGATGTCCAATTCATTTTTGGCAGTTGTTGTTAAGTTTCTCAGGCTATCTAAAGCTGGGTCACCCTCCAACGTTTTAAACAGATTAGATAACTCTGCATTCGGGATTCCTAGTGCAGGGCGGAGCCAATTTACGTCACCTAAAAGTCTCTGAAAATCATTAAGCGTTCTGAGGTTTTCTTTTTTGATAGAAATTTTTTGTGGACCTATAGACATCCAGTCCAAAATAAAACCCAAATATTGATACTGTGGCATTATCTGTATTTTTTCTAAAGCTATTTTTAGTCCTGATGTTTGTAAACAGTCAGTAACATAAGAGTATAAGTCCTGTAAATCTGTTTCATTGTTCATTGTGATCAAGATATCATCTGTATAATGAAATATCATGGCTTGAGGAAATTTTTCATGAGCATATGACTCATAAGGGCCTTGGGTAATTTTTAAAAAGTTTCCTCTACCAATGCTGTTAGAATCAATTTTTCCCCATGATGACAATGCAATATCCCTAATTAAATTTAAGATTTCTTTAGGTAAAGCTGCTTGTGTCTGAATATTTGCAAATTGATTTTCTGCCATCAATAATTCATACAATAGAGTAACACCTGCCACTTGCTTTTTTGTACCATCCGGGCTATATAATTTGGCTTTTACACCTTCTGAATAGTACATTTCCCATTCAGTTCACTGTTTAGACGACAAGCATATTTCAGCGATTCTTTTAAAATCATACAAAGTCCAAGATGAGTTATGACTCCAAAGTCTTAATAACTCCACACTGTATGGCGATTTTGGCCCATACTTTTACATGCTTTTTTAAACTGATCTAATTCTTCCATCTGATAGGGTACATAGTTAGAAACATTTACCCCGTGTAAAGGGGATGAGGCTGAATTAGCAAAATTACTCTGAATAGAGCTCTGAGACTAAGCGTGTGGTTCATTGTCTGAATCTGCACTGCTGTGCGATTCAATTTTGTGAATAGAACGAGGCCTCCCTTCTGAAGTTAGCACTGGAGGTTGATCATTATCTGAGTCACTACTGTCAAGCGATTCGCTAGAATCAGGCTTCACTTTCCGAGTTGTTTTTCCTCCAGCAAAAATTTCTATATTGTTGATGGTGGGGCTGGATTCGTCAGCCCGCACCTTGGTCTGAGTTTTCGTCAGATAGATTTCCTTATTATTCATACTGGTTTTAGCCTCACCATTTCTACACTTTCTATTTCCTAAATACCAGCCAATAACTATGCTCACAGTAATAACGTGAGTCAACACAAATTCCACAAACTATGATGGCTGGAGACAATGCAATTTTCATTTGAAATATAGACCACAACCATCCAACTTCAGTGATTGTCCTTAGATCAAAACCAATTAGTTTTAAACAAAATGGAATAATCCATTTGTATACTAGAGAACCAATGTGTAAGAAAAAGGGTGGCAGAATCCACATGACTAACCACAGAAACTATTTAATGGTCAGCAGAGGAAATTTCCAATGAAATATTTCATTTACAGTTATTGAGGGTCCAGGTTCAGCCTGTTCGGGCATCATTATGTTGCAAGTCAGTCCCTGAAGAGGTTGACTGATGGAGGGATGGAGGATGAGGCCTTTCTCTTCCAGCTCGGAACATGCGTCTGCCACCCTGTCTAGCCAACGGTTCTGAGGTGAAATGGCAGGTAAACAGCTCGCACACAGTCAGGCTTGTGGAAATCTTAGCTTTATTCAGTGGACAAGACTGAAGTCCAAAGACTCAGCCTCAGTTCCAGCAAAAAGCCCCTCGCCTTCCACAGACCCTTGTTTTTATCCCCTAGAATCATGTACCACCCAATGGTGGGATCAGATACACACCAATGGTGGAAGCAGAATCCAGGTACTACCCTAGGGTGGGGACAGAATGCCAGGTCACACCCTAGGGTAGGGCACAATCACCAATCAGGTTAGGGTCAGTAACATACTAATCCCCTAAAATATTTACATACACAACATACCCCCAATTTTCTAAGCTTTCTAACCCAAGTTTGAAATGTTATTAAACATTGTTTCTTCAAATGTTCCCCTTTTTCTTTTTGGGCTATACCTGACAATGCTGAGTAATTACTCCTGGCAGTAATTGGGGACCCAAATGAGATGCTGTATATCAGACTTAGGTTGCCTACCTTACTCACTGTACCAATTCTCTGATCCTTCAAATGTATTTTTCTTTCCTGTTCTCTCTATTTAAATACATGTATGCATATACATATTTGTCACAGCCTGCTTGATTTGAACACTAAGGGAATTTATGGGGTCCCCCTTCAGGAAGGTGGGTGCATGGAGTCAGCAATGAGAAACAGATGTCACATACCCAGAAGTGAGGGTGAATCTGAATCCATTTATTGAAAGTTACAGCAGGATTTTTTAATTAAATTTTTGCTAGTAATTTTTTTTGGTATGTAAAAAACACATTTGTTTTTCTGCAGAGTTAAACATATATCTTCTTTTTAACAACAGCTTAGATAACTGTCAGTACATTCTGCTTGATCTACAAATATCTTTACAATAGATAATTCACAGGCCTTTTACTTTGAAGGCTTCAACAAATGACCATACTTCCTAAGTCTCTTAAAAAGTCTAACTAAAACACAGGTTTTAATAAAAGGGGCAAAGTCTGACAAAAAAAGACAAGCTTAATTAAAAGGGGGCAAATCTTTACCTGGGAAAAGCTTTCCTAACAACCCATTGTTACTTCCAGGCCAAACCTTTTATTTCCAAGGTAAAAGATTAGTAAGTTCCTATCCTATGCATCAAATATGTCCCATAACAAACATTCTTTTTACCTGAGAGGACAGGGAGGTTAGAAGAACAATAAGGCACAGAATATTCTATCAATAACTAATTTTGCTGTAAGTTATTTAAAAGTTTCTTTATGTTTCTATGATGCTAGTTTTTCTAAGAAGGCAGTTAATAATTTTGTAAGAATATAATTAAAGAATTGCTTGAGCATACACAACTGCTCATGACTGGGTGGGCATGCCACAGCCCTTGCAGGGAAGGGAATCTTTCATTAGTCCCCTCATTCAGTGAGTAATGCCAGGATCTGACCCTCCTAAAAGGAGGGGAAGATTCCTTGAATCCTATCCATAGTAGGCATGGCTGAATTGCATCCTTAGACAGGGGCCGTGGTATGCACACACACACACACACACACACACACACACACACACACACATTAGGTTGCTTGAAATTTTTTCTTATAGCTCACTGCTATTTTTGTTTTCATATTTTCCCCATTTTCTTCTTGTATTTTGTTTTGCATAGTGTTTATTATTTGTTTTAGTTTGTTTGGGGGATCACACCCAGTGGTGCTCATGGCTTATACCTGGCACTACATTGAGGAATCACTCCTGGTAGGCTTGAGGACCATATGGAATGCCAGGGATCAAATCTAGGTTGGCTGTGTACAAAGCAAGTGCCCTCCCCACTGTACTATCATTCTAGCTCCAGATTCTACTGTTATATAATCAGGTTAATCAGTCTGTTCTTCTACAGTTTCTAATCTACTGTTATTCTTTTTTGTTTGTTTGTTTGTTTTTGTTTTTGTTTGGGGTCACACCCAGCAGCACTCAGGGGTTACTCCTGGCTCTACGCTCAGAAATTGCCCCTGGCAGGGTCGGGGGACCATATGGGATGCCGGGATTTGAACCACCATCCTTCTGCATGGAAGGCAAATGCCTTACCTCCATGCTATCTCGCCGGCCCCATCTACTGTTATTCTCAAAGGCATATTGTTTTCATTTCTGACATTGTGATTTTTAGAAAGTTAGTCTCTAGAAATTTTTAAAAATTTAATCTCTAGAAATTTAACTTGGGTCTCTATTTGTATCTCTCACACCTCTTCAACATACTAATTTTTTTCTTGATCATATAGAATAGTTGGTTTTGTCTTTGTTTTGGGCACATACCTTCTGGTCCTCAGGGCTTACTCCTGGCTCTGTGCTCAGGGATCAATCTTGGCATGCTCAGGAGACCCTTTGTTGAGCTGGGGATCAAAATGGACTTGGCATTTTCAAGGCCAGTGCTTTACCCCTGTACTGATGCTCTGGTTCCTAGACTATTACTTGCTTCAATGTTTCAATCTACTAATTATATTGTTTCTATTTGTTTTCTTCTCATTATGGACTGTATTTTGTTTCCTCTTTGCTGGCTTAACATTTTAGTTGGTTTGTTTTTGAGTTTGGGGGCCATATCCAACATGGGTTCAGTGTGACCCTATGTTATGCTAAGAACCTCAACCCCTGGACCTGCCTGAAACTTAAGAAAAATTGAGAATTAGGTGGGCCACACTTGGCAGGACTCAGGGGTTAGTGACCCAAGTCTCTGTGCTCAGGAATTCATGTGGTGCTGGGAATTGATCTAGGTTTGGGTGGATTAAGGCAAATGCTTTAACCTCTATTCTGTCTCTTCAGGGAAAAAAAGGATGAAGTTATTTATGAGGATGGAGGTTGGATCATCCTAGGGTGAGGAGAAATGTTTAGGGATATTTCTTCTGGTGCTTGGGGAACCAAGTAATGTTTATGTGTGTGTGAAGGGGAGGGTTAAGCCCTGCTTTTCTTCTCTGTGCCAAGCATGAACTCTAGGACTTTGAGCTATTTCTCTGGTTCTTAAACATATGCATTATGTCTTTAATTAGTGGAATAAGATTTTGCTGGTTGAGGGAGCAAAGGGGAGGAACTCAAAAGAGTTGGGGAGGCCACAGAACTGCACAAGGCAAGTGAGAGCAACAGGAAGCACATGTACTTACATTTTTTTAAAGCTCAGCTTGATTATTTCCAAAATACATTCACAAAGTTCAAAGTACTTTGTGCAAACTACAAAGTTCTTCCTGGGCAAGTCTGAGCACTCGTTTTCCAGCTCTTGGGCCTGGACAGCAGTCAAGTTAGTCTCTGAAGTTACAGTTGATCCTTTTGTGACCTAACGAAGTCTCATGATCACTGTAAACCTCAGTCTGCATTTTCTAGCTGTTGCATCTTGCTAGGGTAGATGCATGCCAGAAGTTTCTGAGAATCTGTACTGTGAGCACAATAAGCACTCCAGCTCTCTCATTCCTGGGGTCTCACTATTTCTGAGCAATGCACTCTACTCTATTTTTTTTTTTTTTTGCTTGATTTTTTTTCCTTCCTGTAGGATTCAGATTCACCCACTTTGACCATCAGCTAATTGGATAAAAAAATCTTCCCTGCCCAATACTATCTCTCTTTTTGATTTTTGGTTTTTGGGGGCCACACCTGGCAGCGCTCAGGGTTTTTTCCTGGCTCTGAGCTCAGAAATGGAGTCCTGGCAGACTCAAGGGACCATATGGGATATTGGGAATCAAACCCAGGCCGACTGCATGCAAGGCAAATACCCTATCTGCTGTGCTATCACACTTCGACTCCACAATACTATCTCTTTTCTACTCTGGTATTATTCCAGAATCTCCCAGAAAAACACAAGTGCTCACATATAACTTTTGAATATCCATTTGGTGGATTAGATTCAGCAGAAACATAGGTGGCAACATAGGCGGTCTCCCCTTCCCAAACCTTCTAACTCCAAAGCTTTACTGTCCTCTCTCCCCAAATTGCTCCAGTGTCCAGATTAAAGGGTTTGTGGAAAAGTACCCCCTTGCAGGTAGGAGATTGAGCTCAATCTCCAGCACTGCAAAATGAAGTTACAAAAGAATCAAATAACAGTTATACAAAGAGAATCTGGGGAGAAGAGATAACTTTTCATTCTCATGCGTCTAGCATGTCTCTGATGCTGCTGGCAACAGGGCGAGTCCTTAACACACAGCAAACATGTGGCAATTGATCTCTGAGACCGTGAAGCCACAAGCCTGCTAAGCCAGCTGTCATAAACAAGCATTTCTGTGAATGTTCAGGTTTCATATCCACTTAGCTAAACCACAATAGGGTGCCTTCCTGCCTGGCTAGCAGCATAAAACATTAATAAGAACACAGGAATCAGTTGTTTTTGTGTTCCAGAAACAACTTCTATACCCTTGAAGGCGATGATCCTCGAACATCAGTGAGCATCAAATTAACACAGATTCAAGTACAGGTCTTGACCCTTCTTTTTCTTTTTTGATGGGGGGGGTCACATTTGGTGGTGTTCAGAGATCTCCTGGATCTGCACCCAGGCATCACTCCTGGCAGGCTTGGGGGACCATATGGATGCCAGGGATTGAACCCGATTTGACCGTGTGCAAGGCAAATGCCCTCCCTGCTGTACTGTGCTATTGCTCTGGCCTCAACCCCCCAGATTTCTTAACCAGTAGGTTAAGAGTGGAACCCATGAATTTTTTAAGGGGGGGCAGAGAGTGGCAGCTTGGACCACACCAACCATTGCTCAGGGTTTCTTCTTGGTTCTGTGCTCAGGGGGACTACTCCTGGCAGTGCTTGGAGGGACACTCTGAGATACTAGGGCTCAAATAGGGGTTGACCATGTAGAAGGCAAGAGCCCTACGAGCTATATAACTTCTTCACTGAGTTTGCATTTTTTTTTTAAGTTTTCAGATGTTTTTGTGGTTCAGGAGGCACGTGGGTAGACATTGCCTAAAGAGTTCTACTCTGCTCAGCAAGACTGAGATAATTCAGGGGCCGGAACAATAGCACAGTGGGGAGAACATTTGCCTTGCAAATAATCTACCTAGATTTGATCCCTGACATCTCATATGGTCCCCCAAACCTGCCAAACATAATTTATGAGTACAGAACCAGGAGTAATCCCTGAGCACAGCCTGATGTGACCCCCTAAACCAAAAAACAAACAAGTAAATAGCCAATTCTCTCTGTAACCATCATCTTCCTCTTCTGGAATCTTTCTTTGTTTAAACATCATGGTTTATAAAATTGTTCATCATACATTTGTTTCCAGCATTCAATATTCTGACACCAATTCTACCACTAGTGTGACCATCCTTGCACCAGTTCCCACCCATCTTCCCAAGCCTGCTCCCCTTAGCAGGCACAAACTAATCTTTTATATTGCTAGTCACAACAAGATGGATGATAGACAAAAATACTTCAATCAAAGAAAATTTGGGACAATTGTTATACCTCACAATGCCATGTGATGGTTCCCCAAGCTGTTTGCTGCTAGTTGAACCTTCGTATGACTTTTGTTTTCTGAGCCTAGTTGGCTTCTACACTACTTTCCCACCTAATTTACTGCATTTCTACAGTCTGTTGGTATTGTGAAATTTGGAGGTGTTTTGTAGAAGTTCTTTTACCAATTAAATATTAATTGGCTATATTTAATTTGGGGGGACAAAAACCTCCCACTGCTCAAGGAGCCACTCCTGGTGATATTTTCCCTAGAATTATTGGGACCCAGAAGGACAAGAGAGCCAGTAGGACCTCCTGATGGTGCTCTGGAGACTACATGGTCCTGGGAATTGATCTTGGGGTCTTTGTATGTCTACCAACAAACCTCAACTTGTTTTAACTATCTTTCTGATTGTTCTGCATTTAATTTAATTAAAAAATAGCAGGGGAGTAGCCAAAGAGGTTCTCAGAGGCTATGCCTGAGAACCAATGTCCCTCTTGAGAGTGTTAGGTGACCTTGGGATTAAGCTGGCGTCAGCCATGTGCAAGACAATCACCTTACCTTTTGTACTATCTCCCCAGCTGTGCATTTAGTTTAATGTAATTTATTTATCTTTTATTTATTTATTTATATTTTATTGAAACCATGTGATATACAAAGTGCTTCATAGTTGGGTTTCAGGCATATATTATTTCAGGGCCACCATGCATTTAATTTTTTAATAATATATTTATTTAAGCACCATGATTAGTATAAAAATGTTTGTAGTTGGGTTTCAGTCATAAAAAAGAATACAGGGCTATCATGCATTTAATTTTTTAATAATATATTTATTTAAACACCATGATTATAAAAATGTTCGTAGTTGGGTTTCAGATATAAAAAAAAATACCCCCTTCACCAGTGCAACATTCCCACTGCCAATGCCCCCATCTCCTTCCTCTGCCATCCCCTGCTTGTATTCAATACAGGTATTCTACTTTTCTCACTACCATTGTCATGATAGTTGTTAATGTAATTATTTCTCTAACTGCACTAACCACTCTTTGTGGTAAGCTTCATATCATGGGCTGATCCTTCCATCCCTCATCTCTATTGTCTCTGGGTATTATTAACATACTGTCCTTTATTTTTCTTAAATCCCACAGATGAATGAGACTATTCTGTGTCTATCTCTTTCCCTCTGACTTATTTTACTCAGCATAATAGTTTCCATATTCATCCATGTATAGGAAAATTTTATGACTTTATTTTTCCTGATGACTGCATAGTATTCCATTGTGTATATGTACCACAGTTGTTTTTTTTTAGCCACTCACCTGTTGTTGGGCATCTGGGTTGTTTTCAGATTCTGACTATTGAAAAACAATATGGAGATTTCTCAAAAATTGAGCACCCATATGATCCAGTTATACCACTCCTAAGGATATACCGTAGGAACACAAAAACACAATACAAAATACCTTCTGTACACCTATCATCATTGCAGTGCATTTACAATGTCCAGAATCATGCATTTAATTTTAAACACAACCAGTCATCTCATTCTTCCCAGACAGAACGGTTGATATAGCCAAGTAAACTGCAAACATCATACAGCTTTGGTCCAGAGACCTGGGATTTCTGAGGTGGGGATATGAGTACAGACTTTTCAAAGGGCATGAACACATACTTGACAGGCAGGAACTCCAGACTTGATCTCAGTGCAGCACAAGAGCTTGAATCTTGCAGGGAGAGATGCCCCAAATGCCACTGAATGTAGCATTTAAAACCAAAATGAAACCGTACAAAATGTTCTGAAGTTTTCCATCTTGCACCACACTTTTTGCACACTTACAGTCCTGAGCTAGGAAGGAAAAGCTTTGATATCTCTTCAAATTGTCAATATGTTTACACTATGCCCCCCAACGTAAGAGCAAGTGCCCCACCCTTCCTGAGGAATGCAGTGTTCCCTGGAAATTGATGCCAGAATTGGGGTGGAGAGAGAAAAGAAAGAAGTTCCTATCTAAGCCAATCCATGGTAGGAGTCCAACTGTTTGTCAAAATAGCCAGAAAGGCTCCCAGTCATGCCCAACCAGGACAGGGTAGCAGGAGGGCATGGAAGGAGGGGAAAGTGGGCTGGAGAAAAGGGGGTTACTCTCTTGGTGGAGCTGGGATCAGTTCTGGTTTCTAGGGAAGTGCCATGGGACAGCAGAAATCCTATATCCTGCAGGTAAACCACCACCACGCACCAAGTAGAGAAGCAGGATCCATCGTGCTGTGTTGAAGTGCAAAAAAGGCATGAAAAAAATGGCTGGAGACATGAGACAGGGGTGTCACCATCTAGACTCACTTCCAGGTCATAAACAAAAACAAGAACTTCTTCTTAGGGCCAGAGCTATAGCACAGCAGGTAGAGCATTTGCCTTGATCTCTGCCAACTCAGGTTCGATCTCCAGCATCCCATATGGTCCCCTGAGCCCGCAAGGAGTAATTTCTGATTGCAGAGCCAGGAATAATCCCTGAGAGCTGCTGGGTGTGTCCCCCCTAAAACAAGCAAACAAAAATCTTCTTCCATTGAGGGTATAAGAGAACATTAGAGGTGGGTGGGTGTGGGTCTCCTATTGACTAGGAAGCTTGTCCATCATCTTGGGTGTCAAGACCACTTCTCCCCAGTCCTTAACTACTTTGATTAAATTTCTGCACTAATTTCATGGATCTATCTGTTCCTTTCTTCAGGCCCAAAGGACCATCTCAGTTGGACACAGGCCTGGATCGGTTTCAGCTCAAACAATCCACTACCAACGTGATATAGTTTAGTGTAACCAATTCTTTCCCTACCCCTGACAACCCTTCTTTGCCCCCCAACCTTAGAGCTAGAAAGCTCCCCAGGATTGCTGGTTTCCCACAACACTCCTGATTGATTTCCTGGGCTCTGTCTCTCTCCCTAAATGGTCTGAATTTTGATTACTCACTGTCCTGGAATATCCATCAATTTTGCCAGCAGGCCCCTGTAATAGGAGAGTCTGCCATTGTGTTTGCCTGAACTGGATGATCTATTGACCTTTGGCAAATGCTTAGAGGACTTACAACTAGAAAAGTCTCAGGACCTAAGACAAGAACTCTGAGCTGCCATCTAGCCACCCCCAATCCTCTTCTCGACCAATCAGATCACATTCTTTATCACCCCACCATACTCCAATCACCTGTGACCATTAGATGGTCACACTTTTGCTTTGAAATTTTCTATTGTCTTTGTTTGTTTGTTTGTTTGGGGCTACATCCAATGGTTCTCAGGGTTTACTCTTGCTCTGCACTCAGAAATTGCTCCTGGCTTGCTCAGAGGACCATATGAGATACTATGGATCAAGCCCAGGTAGGACATTTCCAAGGCAAACACTCTATTCTCTGTGCTATTGCTATGTCCCCCTCTTTTGTCTTTTCATCTGTAGCAAAAACATTGTTCGTTGAATGTTTTATGAGTTGAACCAGATAGGGGCTGGAGTGATAGTCCAGTGGGTAGGGAGAGCACTAGCCTTAGCTAACATGTAGATGATCCAGGCTCAATCTCAGCATCCCATATGGTCCCCTGAGCATTTCTAGAAGTGTTTCCTGAATGCAGAGCCAGGAGTAATCCCTGAGCACTACTGAATATGACCTAATACCCTCTTCTCCCAAAAAAAGGTGAATTTCATAAAAGACAATGTCTAGGGAATAGAGAGATTTTTTTCTAAGTGTTAGAGCACATGGATGGCATGTGAGAGGCCCTGAATCTGAACCCCAAGCATTTCTGGGGGTAATCCTGGTGGTCCTCAGCACTGTCAGGCCTGAACATGCCACATTGCCAGACCCAAGCATTGATCAATGTGGCCTGATTGAACATGTATCACTAGAAATGCCCCCTGGGTTCTCTGAGCATTTATTGGGAGCATCCCCCTCCTCCCACCCCTCAAATGAAAAACACATTCTTATGTCTAACAACGTGTTTCTGAATCAATTATTAAAGTTATTTTGCAACAACTGGTTCTCCAAAGAACCTAGTTAGGAAAGGGTTGATCAGTACAGGAGCTGGAAATCACCTTTATTAGTTCTATTTGATCATCATGATCCATAATAATGAGTTCTCAGTTACCTCCAAGTCCTGCTCTGCTTCTGCTTCTCAAGACCCCAGGGTCATGAAGTCCAGGAGGCTAAGCTTAGGGGAAAGGAGACCCAATATTTCAGAAATACGTTGAGACCTTTCAATGAAGAAACCTCAGTGATTTCCTATCAGCTGGTGCTGTAGAGGCAACTGAGAGGAGCAGGAAGCCAGCTCCACTTTGAGTATGCGCATTTGTAGAGAGATCTGTGAGTCAACAGAGCTGGGTCTTTCCCACAGAGACATTGACTTTTAGTGTCTTGCAGCTAGTTGGATGTGGGGTGAGGAGGGATTGGCCAACCCTTCACATAGAAGTCATTCACTGCTGTCCTTTCAGACACTGAGTAGGTTTGTTTTGTTTTGTTTTTCCAGTTCTAGAACAGAGCAAACAGCCTGACCCACCTCGCCAAGCACTTTGAACCCGTGCATATTTTTTTGGTTGCTCCAATAAGTATAGAGAATTTTCTGGAATTTCTCAGTAATTTCATGACTCAGACCATCTGGGATGAGAGTTTGGATGGTGGTTCTATGATTAAAATCGTGATCTTAAGCATTGCTGCTACCAAAATTCCACAAGAAGTATCTGTTTACAAGCACCTCCACAAAAAAAAAAAAACAACATCAAAAGTCAGAAGACCTCTTTCCTCATCTTCTGTGCAAGTATTTGCTACAAAAATGTGACCCAAGCATTGTAAATCCATCTAGATTTTTCATTTTTCTTTTATTAGAGTAATTCATAACTTTTCTTTCAGAAACATGAATTTGTTTTATTATTTTTTCACTTCTTTTCTAAGAGCTCTGAAGGCCCTTACTAGCACATTCTTTTCTATTTTACAGATGGCAATTTCTTCAAAAATTTTCCTGAGGGTATCTAGTATTGAAGTTTTTTAAAGCTATAGTTTCAGAGCCAGAGGAATGATAGTACAGGGGATTAAGGGACTTGCTTTGCAGGCTACCAGCCCTAGTTTGATCCAAGCACTGCCAGAAGTGATCCCTGAGCATAGAGCACAGAGTGAGCTCTGAGCACAGCCAAGTGTGATCTAAAAGCTAAGAAGAAAAGAAGCATCCGTTTCAGTTTTGTGCATGTTTTTAAGTTTCTTTGGGCTTCTGTCTTTTCTCTGGTGCCCTTTCCAACATTGTCTAGGTACTGAGTGATGAGTGAAAGCTGTTGGGGTAGAGAGGAAGCTAGTTGACATGGTACAGCACAGCTGTAGTGTTAGAACTCCAGGATGTATCTGGGATATGCCTAATTTCCTTAGATGTTCTTCTGCCATCATTGGCCCACACAAAGACAACAGAAGAAAGGAAGAAAGGAACCAGGAACAAGAAGGAATCTATTTGGATGAATTCCTATGCTAGCTTTTTGGTATAAAAAAAATACTTGACGGGGCCAGAGAGATGGCACAGCGGTTTAGCATTTGCCTTGCATGCGACCAACTGGAGAGGACCCTGGTTCAATTCCCAGCATCCCATGTGGTGCCCTAGCCAGCCAGGGGCGATTTCTGGGTGCAGAGCCAGGAGTTCCCCCTGAGTGCCACTGGGTGTAACCCAGGAACCAATCAATTGATAGACATATAATACATAAAGTTAAAAAAATAGATATTTGGCATAATTTTAATCTTCAAGATTTGGAAGACATCAGCTTTGTATTCCAACATGTGGTCTGTCATGGAGAATGTTTCATAAGCCTTGAAGAGTAAAGGCATTTGGGTTTTTTCAGAGGACAGACCCGTAAATGACAAAATCCAGACTCTTCAGCTGCTCATTGAAACTGTTATTTCCTTTTATTTTCTGTCTGGCTGAGTTCAAAGCTAGAGTGAGATTTTTTGTTTTGTTTTGTTTTTTAATTTAATTTAATTTTTTTAACCAGAACTCAATCTTGTTGCTATCTTATTTCTCTTCAGGTCTTTTAGTAGTTGCCTTATGTTGTGTATGTAAACATTTTATGGGATTATTATGTTACTGACCCTACCCTGATCGGTGATTGTGCCCTACACTAGGGTGTGACCTGGCATTCTGCCCCCACCCTAGGGTGGTACCTGATTCTGCTTCCACCATTGGGTGGTATCTGATCCCACCATTGGGTGGTACCTGATTCTGAGGGATAAAAACAAGGGTCTGTGGAAGGCGAGGGGCTTTTGGCTGGAACTGATGCTGAGGCTTTGGACTTCAGTCTTGTCCACTGAATAAAGCTAATATTTCCACAAAGCTGACTGTCTGCGAGCTGTTTACCCGCAGCTTCACCTCAGAACTGCCGGCTGTACAGGGTGGCAGAGGCGTGCTCCGAGCTGGAGGGGAAAGACCTCATCCTCCATCCCTCCATCAGTCAACCTCTTCAGGGGCTGACTTGCAACAGCCTTACACATTTTGATGCCCTTTTATTTGGTGCAAATGTTAATGGGTGTTAAGTTCTCTTGATGTATTAATTTCTTGATCATTGTATATTGTCCATCTTTGACTCTTATAAGCTTCTTGAGTAGGTTATTTTTTTGTTTTCAGTGGTAAAAGTCCTTGCTTTGGGAGTTTCCTTATATTTTGATTAATGTACTGTGATTTATAATGCTGTTAATGACAATTTCATGCATACTTTAACCCAACACCACACCCACCTCCAGAGTCTCTGCTCCCCACCACTAAAGTGTTGGTGGCCCCTCCAAAAATCTCCTCCTTCCCATTAACTCAGTTCTATAGGGTAGCTCTCCTATTTTATTGTTGATAGCCATTTGTCTTATCTTATTTTTTAAATAATATATTTATTTGGACACCATGGTTACAAACATGTTTGTAGTTGGGTTTCAGTTATAAAAGTTGAACACCCCCCTTCACGAGTGCAACCTTCCCACCAACAATGTCCTCCATCTCTTTCCTCCCCCACCACACTTGTCTGCTCAACAAATGGAACTTATTGCTTTAGATTACTTACTATCACATGTCTCAGAGCCATAAAACATATTGGGAGGTTCAGCTTACATAGATTGTTCCCATAAAAACTTCCTCTTTAAATGCTCATAACTAGATTGTTCAAGATTTGCTGCATCAATTACAAACCCTTCTGCAAAAATATTTTGCAAATAAAAAAAAATCACTGCAATACCCCATAATCCATAAGGGCAAGCCATAGTTGAAAGAGTTCACAGATCTCTCAAAACTCAAGTATTAAAATATAGGAAAAGAGGCATGACACCAACAGTCATTTTTCCTTAACATTATTTTCACTAAACTTTCTGAATTGCCTCAAGGAGAGTCCTAAACAGCTGCATGAAGACACTTTAAATAAGAAGCTCAGATACAAAAAAAATTGACTAAAAATCGTTAATAAATATAATGCTGATAATCTTATTCAAGAAAAGGATATGCCATGAGACATGATGTAGGCTCAGTTACTCAGACATTGGCCAATTACCCCTGAACTTGGGCCCCATATTTGTATCCAGCATAGTTTTCTGGACTTATACCAGGAATTGACCTACCAGGACAGGTCCTAGAATTTTCTTGGCACCGACTTGCCCCAGTGTGGGTTCATACACCAACCTGACAATGGTTTGGAATCAGCAAAGACTTACTTTCAAGGAAAATTTCCTTGCCTTGCCACCTAACATTGAGACGACACCAGGAGAGGCTTCATGACACCCTGACCTCTACATAGGATCTGTGCAGACACCAACAATCTCTACTATTTGAAGCCTGACTGTGACAACTGGGTTTAAGAACAGCCTTTCCTAGGACTTTGAAGAAATAAAGACTTTGGGATTAGACAAATTAGTATGCCTGGTGCTTGTAATTGGTCTTATGGCAGGATGGTTTTGGGTGAGGACAACCTTTTATTTATTTTTATTTTTCTATTTTCCTCAACTTTTGCTGAATCTATAAGAATCAGGAGGATCCATCCATGGTAGGAAGCTTGACACAAAGAGCAGAGACTGCAGTTAGAGTAGAGAAGATCCCACTGTGACAATGATAATTGTGCTGAAAACAGATTAAGTGACATGTAGGGCACCCCTTTATTAACTATAGTACAAACTACAGTATCAAAGGAAAAAGACTTGGGGGAAACAAAAGGCCTGCCCTAGAGACAAGCAGGGACGAGGGGGTAGGAAGGAAATGGGGGACTTTTGTGGTGAGAAAGTGGCACTGGTGAAGGGTGGTGTACATTCTATTACTGAAACCCAACTATGAACAATTCTGTAACCACAGTACTTAAATTTAAAAAAAAAAAAAGTGAAAAAATAAAAGAAGTTTACTCTTGAGGACATGGGAGTCCTGTTTGTAAATTGAAGCAAAACTGTATCATGCGGGCCCGGAGAGATAGCACAGCGGTATTTGCCTTGCAAGCAGCTGATCCAGGACCTAAGGTGGTTGGTTCGAATCCCGGTGTCCCATATGGTCCCCCGTGCCTGCCAGGAGCTATTTCTGAGCAGCCAGCCAGGAGTAACCCCTGAGCACCACCGGGTGTGGCCCAAAAACCAAAAAAAAAAAAAAAAAAAACTGTATCATGCCAGTGTGCTCACAGGGATCGGCTACATGCCAGGCATATGCTTTACCTGCTGTTTTGTCCTGTTTGTAACACATAGTAGGTTCCAGGTATGCTGAGCTGAAACAATTTGGCCATTCAGAATGTTAAATATTTCTATTGCACCACTCTTTGTATTACATGATCTCTTTCTGGAACATTGCTTTGTGTTTTTCACCACACACACACAGTCCTTTCCCCTGTCCCTCCTCAACTATTGTATTGGCTCTCAGTGATCTAAGAGTTTGACTGGGCCCATGTATTTTGCATATGTTTCTTGCACATAGGTGTGAAATCCTTTGTGACTTCACATGTCTTCATCTCTTGATTTCACTTGATATCACCCAATCACAATGGAAAGCTCTTGTCTTCAAATAGAGGACATGTTTGTGGCAACAAGGCAGGGGACCATCTAGGAAATTGTGCCAAAAAACAGTGATTGTACAGTAGCTTTGAAAAACACACACAAACCCTTCACCAGTTAGTGACTCTCCCCATATCCTGTGGGTTTTGCAATTTCAACCCTGAGCACAGCCCAAAAACAAACAAACAAAAAGAAAACAACTAGCTAGCTTTACCAAGTTAGAATCCAGAGCTATCCATCCTATCTATCTGTGGACAGTCTCCATGTTTGTAGGATCTTCCTCTGTCTCTGTGTAAATAGTGCCCTCATACCAAAATGAGAATCTCCCTCAGGCCCACCAACAGTCACTCCCTGTTTCTTCTACCCACTCCCAGCCCTCGACAACCGTGATTTTTCTTGAAGCGTGACGTTTTCTCCTAGACTGGTTGATGCTGGATCCCCAAAGAGCTCCCAGAACAGAAAAGAGATTCCCATTCCCCTGTTCCCTAGGAAGGGGAAGCAATACTGGCAATATTTATCTGAGGCAAATGATCCACACGGAGAGGAGGGTAAAAGGCCAGAAGGACAGACCCAGAATTCTTTGTCAGCCTGCTAGCAGCTCCAAAAGACAAGAGCCCACCAGCCATCTGCCCAAAAGACCCTGACCTCCTAGCTCAACACCTATTTATTAGGATTTGAACAGCGCCCCCCCACCTCGAAGGTCATAGGTGGGAAAGCTGTCAGGGAAACTGATATTGAAAAGAAATATTATAAAAGCCTCCATATACTTAACACTTCTTTCTATGACAAGAAAAAGCCTTTCATGTCATTAGAAGGCTACAGTAGTTCCTTGGCTTCTTTCATTCCTTTTTTCACTGTCCATCCAAGAGCCAGGCAGACAATATAGCAAGTAAGGCATGTGTCTGGCATATAGCTGAACCTTATTGGATCATTGGCATGACACAGAGTCCCTGAAGCACCTGCCTTCTGATCCCTGAACACAGAAGCAGGAAAAAGTTGGGAGCCCCATAGGGCTAATTAACTAATTAAAATTATTTTAGCTTCATCATATAGCAACATATGGCTTGGTTACTAGATTGCAGATTAATAAATCCATGGAGTGGATGGACCTGGTTTATTAATCCTTTCTCATCTACTGAATGACATGTGGGCTATTTCCACGCTCGTTTCCATTTCTTCTCTTGGTTGCTGCTATCATTTATGGTTTGTTGTTGTTTGTTCTTGTTATTGTTTGTTGTTGAGTTAGGAACATGCAACAGTGCTCAGGGCTAACTCCAGCTCTGCACTCAGGAATCACTCCTGGTGGGCTCAGGAGATGCTGGGGATTGAACACAGGTTGGCTGAATGCAAAGCAAATGCTCAAAGAGTGTATTATCTCCCTGGCCTCCATGTTGTTGCTCTTATTGCCATGACTGGAACACATCATACCTTGGACAGAGGCACCACCAAGGGCTGCACTCTTGAGTTGTAATGCTCATGCACTCCTGGCTGTGGACCAGTTTGGCACTCAGTGGTGATGCCTGGAGTCCCCATCAGTATAGCCTCTAGGAATATGCTTGGTGTGTGTTAGGGGAACACTGGGAATTGAACTAATAATTTCACCCTTGCAAGGTAGACACTTCTGTTTTTAATTACTTTATTGAAACACATTAGCTATAAGGTTGTCCATGAAACACTTAAGTTGTTTGCTTTGCCTTTTTTTTTTCCAAAAATACAAAGTTGCTCATGATTTAGCTTCAGTCATACAATGTCCAACAATCTTCATCAGGGCACATTTTCCACCACCAATGTCCCCAGTTGTTCTCCCGCCCTCCACCTGCCCTCTCCCTCCCTTACCTGTCTCTGGGGTAGACATTTTTCTTCTCTCTGTGCCTCTCTGTGTGTTTCTCTGTCTCTCTCTTTCTTCTTTTTTTCTTTATAGACACTGTGGTTTGTAATATAGTTACTCAAGGGGTATCATTATCATTTTACCTGCTTTCAGCACCCAGAGAATTGAAAAGTTCTTGTCCACAGGGATCATTTCCCACTCTCATTGGCATGGTGGTCCCTTCTCTGCCTTAACTGCATGCTCCCACCCATCTTTGTAGCAAGCTTCTTACCCTAGACCTCCTGGCCCTCATTTCTATTGACCTTGAGTTTTTTATACTGTTTTTCTTTATATCACGCAGATGAGTGCAATCATTCTCCACCTGTCTTCTCCCTCTGACTCCTTACATAGGACATTCTCCATGTCTATCCTGTATAAGCAACTTCCATGGCTTCATTTTGAACTCTGAGACTCTAAATCTTGGCCCTGGGAGATCCTGGGCTCATTCTAGGCCAGCTCTTTTGCTGGAACTCTGTTAGAAAAATTCCAACATTTGGCTGGGTGACCACTTTGAGTATTAACAATGGAGCTATTCTTAGTCTGAGTTCCCTGCATATCAGCAGGTAAACATGCCTGTATAATTCCACTCTTTCTTCATGCACAAGTTATAGGAGACATCTCAGCCCTTTCAGAATGTTCTTGTGGGCCATTTTGTTCATTCCTGGATATTTGTATCCTAACTACGGTTTGACCCTGCTCAACTTTTTTCCCTGATGAGCTCTAAACAAAGTCTGTGACAATAGCAGAAGCTGAAAAAGTGACCTCTGAAAGATTTTCAGGGTCTAATTTCACAATATGGCTTACTTTTTTTTTTTTTTTTTTTGGTTTTTGGGCCACACCCAGCAATGCTCAGGGGTTACTCCTGGCTGTCTGCTCAGAAATAGTTCCTAGCAGGCACGGGGGACCATATGGGACACCGGGATTCGAACCACCCACCTTTGGTCCTGGATTGGCTGCTTGCAAGGCAAACGTCGCTGTGCTATCTCTCCGGGCCCCCCTTAATGAATCTTAATGGAAAAAATGTGGTCTCTATTAAATAATTGGCTAAAGAAAATTCCAGCATCAAAAGGTTACAATAAAACCCTTTTTAGGATCTTAAAAGTTTTTTCTTTCTTGCAGCTGAAGTTCTGGGCAAATTGAAGTTAAATTGATAAAAAAAAAAAAACACTGTTTTGTTATGATAATTAATATCTTTAACACCTGTGACTGGCTATACCTTATAAAAACCTCTGTCTCAAGAATAAAGTCGTCACACTCCTGCTGGAAGTATGTGTTGACCCCCCATACTCTGTGTGTGTGGTTATTATTACTTCAAAATTATCCCGTTCATCCGCCCGTGCTCCTGCTTTCTTCTTATGAGGACTTCACCCTCACTAGAGCTGCTGAGACTCAGGACACCTGCAGCAGAGGTTGGCCACTCTCTACACAGCCTAGCACGTCTCCTAATCAATGAACCCCAGCACAATACATAAAAAATACCTCGTGACAAAGGGCCTCCACGGTGCATAGAGAATAAATATGGCAGCTCTGATGACCCAAAAAGTCCGACCACCTATGTAACCTCTCAGATAAGGACTTTAGAGAAGAAATATGGAGGATACTCATAGAAATAAAAGAAAGCATAGAACAAACTAAACAAACCATAAATAAGAATCAAGAGGATATGAAAGTAGAAATAGAAAACTCCAAATTGAAATAACAGGACTGAAAAACTTGGTAGATCAAGTGAAAACCTCACTGGAAAGTCTCTCCAACTGAGTAGCAGCAGCTGAGGACAGAATCGGTGAGCTGGAAGATCAATGTATAACAGCTCCATACAACAGAAGAGATTGGAAAAAAAGCCTCGAAGCAAAAATCAGACAATGAAAAAATCCTCAAAGAAAAAAATTTAAGTCTTTGATAAACTCAACAGAAACAACATAAGAATCATTGGAGTCCCAGAGACCCAGGAAGAATCAACAGTCAAAGAGACATCATTACAGAGAAACTCCCAGAGCTAAAGAGCGCATGCAACCAAATCCTGCATGCCCAAAGAGTATCAGCTAAAAGAGATATGAAGAAAAGCATCCAAGACATATCCTAGTCACAATGATGAATCCCACAAATAGGGATAGAATACTGAAAGCAGCAAGATCAAAAAGGGAAATTACATCCAAAGAACATTCCTTAAGATTTATAGCAGACCTGTCACAAGAAACCCTCAAAGCCCAAAGGCAATGGTGGGATATAGTGACAAAATTCAATGAAATGAATGTTTTACTTAGAATACTATATCCAGCCAGACTCACATTCAGATTTGAAGGAAGAATATAAAATTTCATGGGTAAACAACAGCTCAGGAACTTTACACTCAAAACCAGCCTTAAAGACAAACTGAGGGGTCTAGAGATAGCATGGAGTAAGGCATTTGCCTTGCATACAGAAGGACAGTGGTTCGAAACCCAACATCCCATATTGTCCCCCGAGCCTGCCAGGAGCGATTTCTGAGCATAGAGCCAGGAGGAACCCCTGAGCGCTGCTGGGTGTGACCCCCAAAAAAACAAACAAACAAACAAAAAAGACAAACTGAAAATTCTACTTTAAGACAAGACAGATCAAGACAAGACATACGGGGGCTGGTGAGGTGGCGCTAGAGGTAAGGTGTCTACCTTGCAAGCACTAGCCAAGGAAGGACTGCGGTTCAATCCCCCGGCATCCCATGTGGTTCAATCCCCCGGCATCCCATATGGTCCCCCCCCAAGCCAGGGGCAATTTCTGAGCACTTAGCCAGGAGTAACCCCTAAGCATCAAACAGGTGTGGCCTCCCCCCCCAAAAAATAGACAAGACAGACCAAAGACCTACTTAAAAATGACACTAAATCCCTTGATAATTATCTTTCTCAATGTTAATTGACTAAATGCAAAAGTTAAGAGACACAGAATAACAACATGTATTAAAACAATGGGTCCAAGGATTGGAGTGACAACACAGTGGTAGGGTGTTTGCCTTGCATGCTGCATATAAAATAAAAATCTAAAATTTTTTTTTTTTTTTTTTTGGTTTTTGGGCCACACCCGTTTGATGCTCAGGGGTTACTCCTGGCTATGTGCTCAGAAATCGCCCCTGGCTTGGGGGAACCATATGGGACGCCGGGGGATCGAACCGCGGTCCTTCCTTGGCTAGCGCTTGCAAGGCAGACACCTTACCTCCAGCGCCACCTACCCAGCCCCAAATCTAAAATTTGTGAGACCACTCCACATGCCATGTTTCTAAGCCCTTAGGTGGCTGAGCCTGATGAAGCAGAGTAGCAGTAAAGAAACAATACCAAACCAGTCAGGACAGATACATTGGAGTCGGTCTACTTTTCACTTCATGGTCTCTCTGCCATTGTCCTCTCTCTGCCACAGCCAAAGATAGAACCGCTTTTTTATTCAAACCAACCACCTTAGGTCCTGGATCGGCTGCTTGCAAGGCAAATGCTGCTGTGCTATCTCTCTGGCCCTGAGGAAAATCTTTAACATTTAGAAATTAACCAGCTCACTACTGAACAACCAGTGTGGGTCAGAGATGAAATCAAAGAGGAAATCAAAAGATTCCTGGAAACAAAAGCAAGTGAAGATGCAAATTATCAAAAATTATGGGACACAGCAAAAGCAATAGTTGGAGGAAATTTTATACTTTTTAAGCACTCATCAGAAAGGAAGGGGCCTACATAAATAATTTAATGATACAGCTTATAAAATTAGAAAGTGATCAACAAAATGAATGAAAAATAGGCAGAAGAAAATAACAAAGCTTAATTAATTAAAGAAATTAATGAATTAGATATCCAAAACACAATGCAAAAAATCAATAAAAGCAAGAATCGGTTCTTTGAAAAAAATTAGATAAACCACTAGAAAAACTCACAAAGGGAGAAAACCTTAATAAAAGAAAAGGGGGAGATCACTACAGATACTACAGAGAGTCAAAGGGTAATCAGAAACTATTTTGAGAAACTCTGTGACACAAAACAAGTGAACCTGGAAGAAATTAATAATTCCTTGGACTCTTAAAATCTTCCAAGGTTGAATCAAGATGCTCTAGGAAAGCATGTCACTATTGAGGAAATTAAATAAAAAATCTTCCCAAAGACAAAAGCCCAGGCCCAGATGAACTCACTAATGAATTCTTTCAAACCTTTTAAAAGGACTTACTACCAATACTTTTCAGGCTCTTTTAGAAAACTTGAAGAAACAGAAACACCCTCAAATAGTTTTTATGGAACTAACATTACCCTGATACCCAAATCATACAGAGATGCCACAAAAAAGAGAACTACAGACCAATATCCCTGATTAACACAAATGCAAAGATCTTCAACTAAATCCTAACAGATAGAATCCAATGCCTCATCAAGCAGGTCATACACCATGATGAATTAAATTTCATTCCAGAGATGCAAGAATGGTTTAACATACACAAATCAATCAACATAATACACCAATTAACAAAAAATAAAAACCCTGGGTCAGAGTGATAGCACAGTGGTAGGGTGTTTGCTTTGCTTGAAGCCAACCTGGGACAGACCTGTGTTCTATCCCTGGCACCCTATATGGTCACCTGAATCTTCCAGGAGTGATATCTGAGTGCAGAGCAAGGAGTTACCCCCTGAGCCCTACCAGGTGTGGCCCCAAAATAACAAACAAGCAAAACACCTATGATCATATCAATCAACACAGAGAAAGCATTTGATAAGGTCCAAAACCCATTCATGATAAAAAAAAAAAATCCTCAACAAGATGGGAATGAAGGAACTTTTCTCAATATAATCAAGGCCATTTACTACAAGCCCCTGGAAAAATTATACTCAAAGGAGATAAACTAAAAGCATTTCCTCTAAAATCTAGTACAAGACAAAGCTGCCCCTCTCAACACTCATATTTAACATAGTACTGAAAGTACTTGCCATAGAAATTAGGCAAGACAAAGATATCAAGGGCACCCTATAGGAAAGAAAGAAGTTAAGCTTTCACTGTATGCAGATGACAAGATATTATTTTTTCTATTAGGTGTTTATCGATATTTTAAAGAGCTAATTTATACTGATGAAACATCTGCTTAAGAGTATTTTTATCTTTACATATATTTGCATTTTGAAAATGTCCTGGAAGAGAGTTTCAAGATTTAATTTACTTTTGTTTTGTGGTCACACTGTATATGCTCAGGGTTTAATTCTAGCTCTGTATGCAGAAGTTACTCCCGATGGGGCCATGTGGGGTGCCAGATATTCAACTCACATCAGCTGCATGGAAAGGAACAATCCTGAACTATTATTTTCTTTAATTTTAGCTTGTGACTCTGTAATATTGACAAATCTTTCACTGTTTATCCATGTGCACCAGTCATTCAATTCAGTACCATTCTATTAAGATGATTATTTGTCATTATTAAGAATGATATTGGGCCGGAGCAGTGGTGCAAGCATTGGTCAGTGTCTGCTTTGTCCCTACAGAGCCATGAAGCAGCCAGGAAACTGTACATAAACTTATCCGGGGAGATAAATTGCCATGGCGCTCCATTGCCAAAGAGACAAGATGATTTTTATTTGCTTTTGAGGAAAGTGGATTTATTTGAACAGAACCAGGTTTAGGAAGCTGTCCTAGAAGGAGGCAGTGGCTCAGGAAATTCCCTTATTGAGGAAAATGTGTTATTATTCACCACCTCTGCTTTTCCTTTTCCATTCCTGGCTATAAGCAGCCGTTACAAAGGTCAGGTGAGACAATGGAGCTTTTTTACAGTCAAATCCTGTTCCAAAGGATTAAAACAATAGACATTTCTCTTTCCCATTCTTTTTTCTGGAGAATAAACGCTGGAAATTCCCCAGGATTTGGAATTGGTGAAGGGCTGCGCTTCTGCCAATGGCTCTGGGGCGAGGGGTCTTCCATGACTCTCATTTTTGATGGGGCTGCAATCTTCAGCACTTCTTATAGAAGCATCACTCCAACCTCATTTTCTTCCACAATCCTCTTCTCTGTGTGTCTGTATTGCTGAGATTGCTGCCTTTGTGGTGATGGTTGATGCTTTAGCTGTGAAATTAAAAGTAGTGCTCCTGGCATGCTAAACTTATTCACTATTCACACACACACACACACACACACACACACACCACACCACACCACACCACACCACACACCACACAAAACCACACATACCCAAAAGACAAAAACCTGCTTCAAGATGCTACATTCATCAGAGCTGGTTTCAAATAACTTCCCACTATAACTCTGAGATCTTCTTACATTGGGAGCTACAGGCATCTTAGTGTTCTGACTCCAACATTTACTCTAGATCAGGGGTCTTCAAACTTTTTAAAGTGAAGGCCAGATTACGGTCACTTAGAGAGCTGGAGGGCCGGACTATATGAGCTACTAATTCCTACTCACACTGCACATATCTTTTTTTTTTTTTTTTTTTTTTTTTTTTTTTTTTTTTTTTTGTTTTTGGGCCACACCCGGTGACGCTCAGGGGTTACTCCTGACTATGCGCTCAGAAGTCGCTCCTGGCTTGGGGGACCATATGGGACGCCGGGGGATCGAACCGCGGTCCGTCTCCTAGGCTAGCGCAGGTAAGGCAGGCACCTTACCTCGAGCGCCACCGCCCGGCCCCCCACTGCACATATCTTATATAAATAAAATGAAAACTATTTATAAATAAACAGATCACGCACCAGTATTTCAATGGGAACTGTGGGCCTGCTTTTGGCTAATGAGATGGTCAATGTCCGGTTCCATATTTGTCACTGCCAGCCGTAACAAGTGATGCAAGTGGGCATCAGTTAATCTTGATTTGGTTGGAGATTTCAGATGTTTCATTCTTGAAAAAGTCTGTTCACAGGCATAAGTGCTACCAAAGATGGTTACCATTTTGAGTGCATGGTTCCTGATATTTGGATATGTCTCAGAGGGGAGAGATGCATAGAAATTCAAAAGTTTACTTGACTTAAATGCGTCTTTCAGAGAGTCACAATTCTGCAGTTCAGCCAGTTCCATTTGGTAAATTGTAAGAACATTTTCAATCTCAACAGAAAATGGGCTAGGAAAAAGCTGTATGTCCTGTTCATGGAGATGAAGCTCATTGAATCTAAATTGAAACTCCTTTTGCAACAATTCTAGTAAAGTCAGACATGTTTCCTTTGGGAATGCAACCAATGGTTTGTCCGCTGACAGGTTTTGAGTTGTTGGGAGATGACTGAAGTTTTCCTCCTATACTTGTTTGATGAGAAGGCCTAATTTTACTTCAAATGCTTTCACATGCGATGCCATATCACAGATGAGCTTCCCCTTGCCTTGAAGTTGCAGATTGAAACTGTTGAGTAGCTCTGTTATATCTGTCAGAAAGGCAAGGTGCCATTTTCATTCTGCATCATTGAGCTCTGTTTCTTCTTGGTTTTTTGAAAGTAGAAAAGCTTTAATCTGCAGAAGTAAGTCATAGAAACGTTTCAAAACTCTCCCTCTACTCAGCCAATGGACTTCTGTGTGGTACAGAACATCTTCATGGGCAACATTTACCTCAGATAGAAATTCCTGAAATTGTCTGTGGTTTAGTGCATGAGTTCTAATGTAATTAACACAAGATACCACAATTTTCATAACAGAGTCCCACTTCAGTGATTTACAACACGGCACTTTTTGGTGGATGGCAATTGGATGAGGATGGTTATGTTTGTCCATCTCTTGTGTAATGTGAGCAATTACTCCTCTCTTAGACCCCACCATGCTAGGAGCACCATCAGTTGTTACACTGACTAGTTTAACCCAGTCCAGCTCCAAATCATTCACAGTTTGGCAAACCTTTTCAAATATATCCACTCCTGTGGTTGTACCTTTGATACTTTGCAGTGCAGTCACTCTTCTGTGACTTCAAAATACTCATTTGTCCCACACATATAAATGAGAAGTTGGGCAGAATCACGATCATCATTGATTTCATCGAGTGCCAAGGAAAAATAGCAAAGTTTCTTTGCAGAGTTTTGCAAATGGTGCAGCAAAATTTCTCCCATTTCTTTAATCCTTCGTGTCATTGTAACTCCTGAAAGGCTCACTGTACTAAATAAATCGGCCTTCTCTGGACACATCCTTTGGCAACAGAAATAAGGCATTTTTTAACAAATTCTCCCTCCACAAACCACAAATGGTTTGCCATTGCACGCTATTAGCTTGTCAATTTGAAAACTTGCCCACAGTGAGGAAGTATTTAACTGCTTCTGCTTCACAAAAGTATTTTGCTGAGTCGTCAGTGTATGTTTCAGTTGTAATATTTTATATTTTATCACTTCTCCAACCAAACAATCAAATTTATCTTTATGTTGAGTTTGATAGTGGTGTTGCAAATTGTATTCTTTGAACACAGTAACTATATTCTGGCATATCAGATACACAGCTTTTTCTTTGTACCACATAAAAAGTAATCGTGGTTGGAGTTGTGGACAAGAGAATTTTGCTGGTTTCCTTAGCTTGGCAGACATTTGGGGGCTTCCCCAGGCATCCCCTGACGGCTTGCCTCGGCTAAGGTGTGTCTCGGCTGAGGCGTGTGTTTTCTGTTGGAGTTGTGGACAAGAGAATTTTGCTGGTTTCCTTAGCTTGGCAGACATTTGGGGGCTTCCCCAGGCATCCCCTGACGGCTTGCCTCGGCTGAGGTGAGTGTTTGGGGGCCGGAGCGCGGCCGCTCCGCTGCGCTTCGCGGCCGCGCACTCCACCTAGCCAATGAGTACCACCACAGCACGTAGAAAAACCCACAGCGTAAGCGTGACAATGGGGAGACTACGCAGACCAACTTCAACCATAGAGAATGAAGATGGAAACTCTGATGACCCAACAATGACCAACTACCTAAGCAGTCTTTCAGAAATGGAGTTTAGAGACGAAATATGGAGGTTGCTAACAGAGATCAAAGAAAGTATAAATCAGAACACTAATAAAAATCAAGAGAATATGAAGATAGAAATCAGAAAACTCCAAACTGAAATATCAGATCAGATAACAGGTCTGAAAAACTCAGTAGACGAATTGAAGAACATAATGGATGAGCTTTCCAACAGGTTAACAGCAGCTGAGGATAGAATTAGTGCTTTAGAAGACGAGATGCATAACAACTTTACACAGCAGAAGAGATTGGAAAAAAGCCTCAAATCAAATGATCAGACAATGGAAAATTTACTCAAAGAATATGAGCAGATGAAAATACAAGTCTTTGATAAGCTCAACAGAAACAACTTTAGAATCATTGGAGTTCCAGAGACCCAAGAAGAAAATCTTCAGGAAGAATCAATGGTTAAGAACATCATCACAGAGAAACTACCAGAGCTAAAGAAAACATGTGACCAAATCCTGCGTACCCGAAGAGTACCAGCTAAAAAAGACCCCAGTAGAAACACCCCAAGACACATCCTAGTCACCATGATGAAACCCACCAATAGAGATAGAATACTGCAAGCAGCAAGATCGAAAAGGGAAATTACATTCCAGGGAGCATCCTTGAAATTTACAGCAGACCTGTCACCAGAAACACTCAAGGCCAGAAGGCAGTGGTGGGATGTAGTGGCAAAACTCAATGAAATAAATGCTTTGCCAAGAATACTGCACCCAGCAAAACTAAGTTCCAGGTTTGAAGGATGTATACATGGCTTCACAGATAAACAACAGTTCAAAATCTTTGCAGACTCAAAACCAGCCTTAAAAGAAAAACTGAAAGATCTACTCTAAAAACAAGACAGAACAAAAAACACACCAAACTTCTACACAAAGATGGCAATAAATCCCATGACAATTATTTCTCTCAATGTCAATGGACTAAATGCACCAGTTAAGAGGCACAGAGTGGCGAAATGGATCAAAAAACTGAAGCCAACCTTCTGCTGTCTACAAGAAACACACCTGAATAGTCAGAATAAACATAGACTCAAAATCAAAGGCTGGAGGAAAATCATTTAAGCAAACAACACCCTTAAAAAAGCGGGGGTGGTCACACTAATATCAGATGACACAAACTTTATACTCAGAAAAGTTGTAAGGGACAAAGATGGATATTATGTACTAATCAAGGGATTTGTACAGCAAGAAGAAATCACTCTCCTAAACATATACGCACCGAATGAGGGTCCAGCAAAGTATTTAATACAATTGTTGACAAATCTGAAGAAGGATATCAATAATAACACAATAATTGTGGGAGACCTCAACACAGGCTTGTCAACACTTGATAGGTCAACCAAATGGAAACCCAACAAAAATATACTAGACCTGAAAAGAGAAATGGATGAAAGAGGCCTAGTAGATATATATAGGGCACTCTATCCTCAGAAACCTGGATACACATTCTTTTCCAATGTACATGGATCATTCTCCAGGATAGATCACGTGCTGGCACATAAAACATACCTCCATAAAATAAAAAAGATAGACATTTTGCAGGCTGCCTTTGCTGACCACAAGGCTCTGAAGTTAGATGTGAACTGCAAAGGGACACAGAAGAAAAAATTTAACACCTGGAAGTTAAACAGCCTTATACTCAATAACCAGTGGGTCCTAGATGAAATCAAGGAGGAAATCAAAAGGTTCCTGAAAACAAATGACAATAAAGACACAAACTATCAGAAATTATGGGACACAGCAAAAGCAGTACTGAGAGGAAAATTTATAGCTTTGCAAGCACACATCAGGAAGGAAGAAGGAGCTTACCTGAGTAGCTTAATGACACAGCTAATAGAACTAGAAAGTGCTCAACAAAAGGACCCAAAAATAGGGAGACAGAAGGAAATAACAAAGCTGAGAGCAGAAATCAATGAAGTGGAAACCCAAAAAACAATCCGAAAGATCAACGAAAGCAGAAGTTGGTTCTTTGAAAAAATAAACAAGATTGATAGACCATTGGCAAAACTCACAAAGCAAAAGAAAGAGAGAAACTTGATAACACATATTAGAAATGAAAACGGGGAGATCACTACAGATACTGCAGAGATTCAAAGGGTATTCAGAGAATACTTTGAGAAACTCTATGCCACTAAATATGAGAACCTGGAAGAAATGGATAAATTTCTGAACTCATATAACCTTCCACGGTTGAATAAAGAAGAGGTAGCATATCTAAACACCCCCATCACTATTGAGGAAATTAAAACTGTAATCAAAAATTTACCCAAAAACAAAAGCCCAGGCCCTGATGGATTCACGAATGAATTCTTTCAAACCTTTCAAGAGGAACTACTACCAATTCTGGCCAGGCTCTTTTATGAAATCGAAAAAACAGGAATACTTCCAAATAGCTTTTATGAAGCCAACATCACCTTAATACCAAAACCTGATAGAGATGCTGCCAAAAAAGAAAATTACAGACCAATATCCCTGATGAACACAGATGCAAAGATCCTCAACAAAATCCTGGCGAACAGGATCCAGTGCCTCATCAAGAAGATCATTCACTTTGATCAAGTAGGTTTCATCCCAGGAATGCAAGGCTGGTTTAACATCCGTAAATCTATCAATATAATACACAACATAAACAACAACAAAAATAAAAATCACATGGTCATATCAATAGATGCAGAAAAAGCATTTGATAAGGTTCAACACCCATTCTTGATGAAAACTCTCAGCAAGATAGGAATAAAAGGAATGTTTCTCAATATAGTCAAAGCCATCTACCAGAAGCCAGTGGCAAATATTACCCTCAATGGAGAAAAACTAAAATTCTTTCCTCTAAATTCTGGTACAAGACAAGGCTGTCCTCTCTCACCACTCCTATTCAACATAGCACTGGAAGTACTTGCTATAGCGATTAGGCAAGAAAAAGATATCAAGGGAATCCAGATAGGAAAGGAAGAAGTCAAGCTCTCACTGTTTGCAGATGACATGATACTCTACTTAGAAAACCCTAAAGACTCTACCAAAAAGCTCCTAGAAATAATAGATTTGTATAGCAAAGTAGCAGGCTACAAAATTAACACACAAAAATCAATGGCCTTTTTATACACTAATAATGATAGGGAAGAAATGGACATTAAGAGAACAATCCCATTCACATTAGTTCCACACAAACTCAAATATCTTGGAGTCAACCTGACTAAAGATGTGAAGGATCTATACAAAGAAAACTACAAAACACTGCTCCAAGAAATAAGAGAGGACACGCGGAAATGGAAACACATACCATGCTCATGGATTGGCAGGATCAACATCATTAAAATGGCAATACTTCCAAAAGCATTGTACAGATTTAACGCGATTCCTCTGAAGTTACCCATGACATTCTTCAAAGAAGTGGATCAAATACTTCTGAAATTCATCTGGAACAACAAACAACCTCGAATAGCTAAAGCACTCCTTGGGAAAAGGAATATGGGAGGCATTACTTTCCCCAATTTTAAGTTGTATTACAAAGCAACAGTTATAAAAACAGCATGGTATTGGAATAAAGACAGACCCTCAGATCAGTGGAATAGGCTTGAGTACTCAGAGAAGGTTCCTCAGACATATAACCACCTTGTTTTTGATAAAGGAGCAAGAAATCCTAAATGGAGCAGGGAAAGCCTATTCAACAAGTGGTGTTGGCACAACTGGTTAGCCACTTGCAAAAAAGCGAACTCAGACCCACAGCTAACACCATGTACAAAGGTAAAATCCAAATGGATTAAAGACCTTGATATCAGAACTGAAACTATAAGGTATATAGAACAACATGTAGGTGAAACGCTCCAGCACATTGAGACTAAAGGCATCTTTAAGGAGGAGACAGCACTTTCCAAGCAAGTGGAAGCAGAGATAAACAGATGGGACTATATTAAGCTGAAAAGCTTCTGCATCTCAAAGGAAATAGTGCCCAGAATACAAAGGCCACCCACTGAGTGGGAGAAATTATTCACCCAATACACATCAGATAAAGGGCTAATATCCAAAATTTACAAGGTACTGACAGAACTATACAAGAAAAAAACAACTAATCCCATCAAAAAATGGGGAGAAGAAATGAACAGACACTTTGAAAAAGAAGAAAGGCAAATGGCCAAAAGGCACATGAAAAGATGTTCAACATCACTAATCGTCAGGGAGATGCAAATTAAAACTACTATGGGGTACCACCTCACGCCACTGAGATTGGCACACATCACAAAAAAGGAAAACAAGCAGTGCTGGCGGGGATGTGGAGAGAAAGAAACTCTTTTTCACTGCTGGTGGGAATGCCGTCTAGTACAACCTTTATGGAAAGCGATATGGAGATTCCTTCACAAACTGGAAATTGAGCTTCCATACGATCCAGCTATACCACTCCTAGGAATATACCCAAAAAACACAAAAATACAATACAAAAATCCATTCCTTACTCCTATATTCATTGCAGCGCTATTTACAATAGCCAGACTCTGGAAACAACCAAGATGCCCTTCAACAGATGAGTGGCTGAAGAAACTGTGGTACATATACACAATGGAATACTATGCAGCCATCAGGAGAGATGAAGTCATGAAATTTTCCTATACATGGATGTACATGGAATCTATTATGCTGAGTGAAGTAAGTCAGAGGGAGAGAGAAAGACGCAGAATGGTTTCACTCATCTATGGGCTTTAAGAAAAATGAAGGACATTTTTAACAGTATCTCAGAGACAAGAGAGATGAGGGCTGGTAGGTTCAGCTCAGGACATGCAGCTCATCACATAGAGTGATGAGTGCAGTTGCAGAGATGACTACACTGAAAACTGTCATAACAATGTGAATGAATGAGGGAAGTAGAAAGCCTGTCTCGAGTACAGGTGTAGGGGGGTGGGGAGGAGGGAGATCTGGGAAATTGGTGGTGGGAATGTTGCACCGGTGAAGGGGGGTGCTCTTTACATGACTGTAATCATACAACTATAATCATGTTTGTAATCACGGTGTTTAAATAAAGATAAAGGAAACAAAACAAAACAAAACAAAACAAAAAAAGTAATCGTAAGTCCACTGTTCTTTGAATACCCTACACTCACCGTCAATTTTTCTTTTTCTTGACATCATTGTTTCCTAGGGATTCCAAACTGATATTTGTGAAATACAAATATATTCTAAGCAGACCAGCTCAGTCCCTGATAGTTCAGTTATATCTCCCTATATAATGCCCAAATTTATATGTTCGGAATCAGCATGTGAACACTGAAAAGGAATTGCAAAATGCATATAAAATTTTTAATGTAACCCCTTTAAAATGCTTCAGCATCGAACCCCTAATTTTCCACATGGGCAATTCAGCACCGAACCCCTAACCTCCCAACCACCGCCCACCCCCTAACTTTGATTTCAGCACTGAATGCCTCACCACCAAAGGGGAATTTTCATATGATCACCCACAGCCCAATAGGGCAGAAACCCCCATCTGGCAAAAATTTATTTCTATGGCACTTTTGACTGACCTTTGGCAGTGGAGGGAATAGAGGAAAACCTCACTGACAGGCAGGCACAGCACACAGACACCACGTTGTCTGGGGGTGGAGCAGGCGCCTTTTTACATCATATAGTCACCCACATGTGGTACTCCTCGACACGCAGTGTCCGGCCCCCTCCATCCACGTCATCAGCAGCACGGACCAAGTGCCAGATGCAAGGGCACATCAGTATCCCTCTCAACACTGCCCTCACGCCCACCCTCCCAGCACACAACATGCCGTGGGCGGAGGCAGTTGACGTCATCCCTGAGAAACTGTGACACTGAGTGTATATGCTGGCAGGTATCTTGGCATCCAAACAGCACTCACTGCTGGCAGGCCGGATCAGATTCCTCTGCGGGTCGCATGTGGCCCACGGGCCATACTTTGAAGACCCCTGCTCTAGATTAAGACCCAACTTGTGTAATGAGGGGCTCCTGTGTATGAGCAGATAAACAACGATGGTGAGTGAGTCTTCAAATACATCATCTGGAATTTGGCCCTGTCAAATAGCACTTGAAATAGCTTGGTGGACTCCCAATAAGGTCTCGGGGATGAGACTCTTTAGATATGACCAGGCTTCTGCTCAAATGCCAGCCCAGGTCAGTGCTGGTTGATTGGTTTCATGTTGGGAGAAAAAAATGCCCCCATCTAAGGCAGCTCTTGGTTTCCCTTTGGTTCAAAAATGAAGAACTGCCTTAGATGAGGGTGTTTTATCTCCCTCTATTCACCCACCTCAGTGCTTTGCCTGAGTCTTCCACAAAGTAGTCCAGGAAAGCTCCACATACCTCCTTTTCGAGGACACAAATAAAATCATCCTCTGGATCCTTCAGAGGCTGGACAGATCATCAAACAGGATTCAAAGGGGTCAGAGTATGGTCATGAGTGACCAAAGAAGGCCCAGAGAAACAGGGGTTCAGGCTTCAGTTCTGGTGATCTCCATGGATAAGATGGGGGAGTAGGTCTCCCTGGGCCAGTGAGGGGGACACCGTATGGGACAGATGCCAGCATCACTTTCTTTTTTTTTCTTTCTTTTTTTTTTTTTTTTTTTTTTTTTGGTTTTTGGGCCACACCCGTTTGACGCTCAGGGGTTACTCCTGGCTATACGTTCAAAATAGCTCCTGGCTTGGGGGGACCATATAGGACACTGGGGGATCAAACCATGGTCTGTCCTACGCTAGAGCTTTCAAGGCAGACACCTTACCTCTAGCGCCACCTTCCCGGCCCCACCAGCATCACTTTCAAGGGTAAATTTTTTCCTGCTTAAAAGCAAGAATTGTTCCTTTGCTAAAGACATATTTGGGGGGGGGCATATTTTTTCCTTCACTAGTACTTCCCATCATATTCCCAGTACTTTTGTCACATACATGGTAGGTTTCTACAGTGGTTGCAGAATCTAAAACTAATTTCCCACAACTGATCAGACACAGGCTCTAGACACAAGTCCTAGATACTGAATCTCTCTCTCTCTCTCTCTCTCTCATCATCATCATCATCTCAAACATCAAGTTCTGAAGTAATCAAAAAAAAAAAACCACATACAAGGAACCAGAGCGGTGGTGCAAGTGGTAGGACATTTACCTTGCATGCAGCTAACCTAGGACAGACCGAAGTTTGATCCTCCGGCATCCCATATGGTCCCCCAAGCCACGGGTGATTTCTGAGCACATAGCCAGGAATAACCCCTGAGCATTACCAGGTGTAGCCCAGAAACAAACAAATAAAAAAAAAAACACATATGCAAGTTGAAAGAATCAGGCTAAGACCTCCCCTCTATGACACATCTAGGCACTGATTTGGTACTTAGACCTTCTAAAAAATGAGATGGGAGGTTATAGAGATAGCACAGCTGGGAGGGCATTTGACCTGTATGCAGCCAACCTAGGTTCTATCCCCAGCATTCTATATGATTCCTTCATGCCCACCAGTTGGTGATTCCCAAGTATCAAGCCAGGTGTAACTCTTGAGCACTACTCAATGATGTGACCAAACCCAAAAAGAACATACCAAAAAAATAGAATTGGCCAATAATCAGGTCATTGGGGATTCAGTGGAAAGTCTTTCGGGGCTCACACACTAGGATTCAGAGGATACAGGGGCATTGTCAATGAGACAAGCCACACACTAGGGGCCTTTTGCTATCTATTGCTTTCTCCAGATCATTTTCAATTGCAGTGGTTTTTATTTAAGACTCCCTCATGGGAAATCTTGATGCCATAAGAATATCAATTAAGAATGTCTGTTGTTTATCCATCATGGCAGCATGTCATTGTATCATGTAATGTCTCATTCAAGATGCCCAAAGCTCATCTTTACTTGGGATTATCTACAGCTGTGAAAGCAATGATTTCCAGATTTCCAGATCTTTATGCAGATGATGAAATAGCTGAATGTTCTACTAAGCATGTCTTCTTTCTGCTTTAGGAAACACTGGTTCTTGTTTCTTTGGTCAAAAATTCTCTAGTGATATTGTCTTTGCTATATTTCCTCTGTCCTTGTATTTACTTGGTTATCAAGAAGGCATGGTCACATGACTTGCTGAAATCCAAATACCCAGGATCAATGTCATTTGCAAGCCATGTCCTTTAAGTAATGTTTTGTAAAAAAAAAAAAAAAAAGTAATGTTTTGTAAGTATTTTATAGTTTTTAATCTGGTTCAGAGAGATAGTACAGTGGGTAGGGCACTTGCCTTATACTGGCCAACTTGAGTTCTATCCCTGGCATACCACATGGTCTCTAGAGCACCACCAGGTATAATTCCAGAATGCAAGGCTATAAATAACTCCTGAGTATCAACTAGGTGTGGCTCAAATCCCCTAACAAATTAAAACAAAAACAATAATAGATATTCTTCCAAATAAAAATCTTACCATCAATGGCTACAAGTAACTCATTTGTATTATTGTAGGGAATTATCATTTGTATGTTTATATACTCTGTTTTTTATTTGTTTTAGGACCACACTGGTGGTACTCAGGGTTTCCTGGCTCAGGACTCGGGAATCACTCCTGGTGGTACTTGGTTGGGGGGAGATATGGGGTGCCAAAAATTAAACCAGGGTCATCTGGGTGCAAACCAAGTGCCTTACCTACTGTAGCATTACTATTGCTCACATATCTTATATAATCTGAAGAGCAATAACACTAAGTTTTAAAAAGAATTATCGTTTTCAGTAATTCATGATATGGAAGTCCCTATCATAGATTCTGTTTCATGTGGTCAATTTTGAAAACAATTTAATTATACTTTCTAGATGTTGAATTATTTACTTTTGGGTCACATTAAAAGGTGCTCAGCAGTCACATGAGCATGCTTATCAAGGGGATAAAAAAAAAGAAAATATAAAGGACAGATGCAACAGAAGTATTTGAGCAAAATCAGCTGACTTTGGGCCGGGCGGTGGCGCTAAAGGTAAGGTGCCTGCCTTGCCTGCACTAGCCTTGGACGGACCGCAGTTTGATCCCCCGGTGTCCCATATGGTCCCCCAAGCCAGGAGCAACTTCTGAGCACATAGCCAGGAGTAACCCCTGAGCGTTACCGAGTGTGGCCCAAAAACCAAAAAAAAAAAAAAAATCAGCTGACTTTAATGTTAGAACATGAATTTTGGAAAGCAAGTGGCATTCAAAATTGAAAATGGGGACAGAAAGCCCTTTAATCCTTCCTGTCTTTTTAAGAGAATACAGCTTGCCAATACCATGGTTGAGTCAATGCAAACTGTCCAAATTCTGACCTACCCTGCTATAACACAGAGTAAAGTTACATTGTTTTGGATACTAACTTAATATGCTCAGTCACTAACTTTTTTGGTTCTGATGCCAATAAAGAAAAATAAAAGTTTTGTATATTATTGAATTCTTCCCGTCTTTGTTATTGGAAGATAACAAGCACCTCATCTTGGCAAGATAAAAAAAAATCTCAAAGAACATGATGATTCTGCACAATTCTTCTGCCTTTGCCCAAGGTTGCAGTATAAATTTTGATGTTTTTTCCTGGCAGGTGATGAATATGAGATCCACAGTATCAAAAAATTTATGAACAGAGGTGTTCACTACTTATTCTTGAAAATTTTATAATCAAACTTTTTTCCAAAAAATTTCTTTTCTACATATTTTAGGTTTTCCCTGTAAACACATAAGCACCAGAACTATTTCCAGAGTATTGCGGAAGAGCTGTAAGAAGGAAGAAATGAGGAAGATGACACAAGCAGTAGGGAAAGGAGGAAATAGAGAATGTATAATATAAAAAGGAAAAAAGTACTGCCACTCACTGCTGTAGAGTCACTCATGGAATCTTGTAAAGTTTCAGGAACTCTTCTACATTGCAATTTCCACATCTGTCTTTATATAACCACGTTGAATTGGATGAACTTTCCATCTTCCTCTGTTTGCTCTGGGGTCACATTTTGACCTGCTCAGATTTATTCCTGACTTTGAATTCAGGGATCTTTCTTGGCAGGGATCAGAGGACCATATTTGGGCCAAAATAGATTTGCTATTTCTTCAAACCATTCATAGCTTCTTTTAAATATTTGTTATATTTTATGATTTTATTTTATGAATCATTTTATTATTTATTTAATATTTTAATTTTATCACTTACTGGTTATGTGATGAGAGCTTCACAGAATGACAGAAATATTCATTTTCAGATTGAATTTTGCTTGCCAAGCCTCTTATATGCTATTTTTCAACTTAAAATTTCAGGGATATTTAAGATTGTATTAAAAAAGAAATGGGAAGATATTATTACACAGCTTATATCTGGTTTGTGTCTTTAGCTAAAGAGTAATTTGAAAAAGCAACAAACCTCTGAAGGTTTTTTGTTTTGTTTTGTTTTGTTTTGTTTTATTTTTATTTTTATTTATTTATTTATTTTGTGGTTTTTGGGTCACACCCGGCAGTGCTCAGGGGTTATTCCTGGCTCCAGGCTCAGAAATTGCTCCTGGCAGGCACGGGGGACCATATGGGGTGCCGGGATTTGAACCGATGACCCCCTGCATGAAAGGCAAACGCCTTACCTCCATGCTATCTCTCCGGCCCCCACCTCTGAAGGTTTGATAGACCTTACCAACGAACCCATGTAGACTAGGAATTTGTTCTTTGAGGATATTCATAATTATTTTTAAATTTCAATTTCCTCACTTGTCATTGACCTGATTAACTTCCTACTTCCTCCTAATTCAGCACTGAGATGTTAAAGACTCTAAGAATTGAGTCCATTTCTTTAGGCTCTTCTGTTTAACAGCATAAAGGACTTCATAGTAACCTCTCATTATATTTTGGCTTTCTGAAGGACCTATTCTAATTTCTCCCCTTTTATCTCTGATCAGATTTATTCGGATATGTTTGGTAATTTCCTCATAGTCTAGCTAGCATAAGGATTCTCTCTCTTTTCTCCTCTCTGTCTCTCTCTGTCTCTGTCTCTGTCTCTGTCTCTCTCTCTCTCTCTCTTTCTCTCTCTTTCTTTGAAGAATCAGCCCTGGTTTATTGATTCTATGGAATACTTTCTTGATTTGTATAGAATTTTTCTTTTCTGCTTTTATTTTACCATTTCCATACTTCTACTACTATTTGGGTTCATTTGCTGTTCCTTCTCCAGATTTTTGTGATGTGTGATTAGGCTTTCCTTCCTCTTTAATGTAGTTCTGCATTGCAGTGAATTTCCCTTTTAGTACAGCCTTTGTGGAATCCATCAGATTCTGATAGCTTGGATCTTCATTTTCATTAATTTCTAGGAATCTTTTTATTGCTTCTATGATTTTCTCTATGATCCATTTGCTCTTTGGAAGTGTTTGCTTCAGTTTTCAAGTGTTGGACATTTTCTCCATCTTAAGTTGAGTTAAATTGAACCAGTAATGTGTATTAGTAAATAACTATTGGTCTGGGGCCGGCGAGGTAGCGCTTGCAAGTGCTAGCCAAGGAAGGACCTCGGTTCAATCCCCCAGCATCCCATATGGTCCCCTCTAAGCCAGGGGCAATTTCTGAGCACTTAGCCAGAAGTAACCCCTGAGCATCAAACAGGTGTGGTCCAAAAAAAATAAACAAAAAAAAATAACTATTGGTCTGGGGTTGTTTTTAGTGCTCCCTTTTACATGTACATGAAATATGTGAGAGATTCCTTGTAAGATGATACTCAGCTACCAACCCCAAACAAAGCTGTTCCCTCAACTTCCTCCTTCCTAAAACCTCTTCCTTTGATATCTAAAAGCCCACTGGATAGTACTTTTGTCACTCTCGACCTTCCTCCTCCTGGTATTGGGAATTGGTTTTTAATAAACAAAGAGGTGTTCTGGCTGGTTGGCTCTGGTGGAGAGCAGAAGGCAGAAGGCCAGGGATGCCATCATCCTCCTTTCCTGACTGGCTTGGTTGATGATTTGTTCGTCGCTACCCTGTTTCTTCAGAACCATCCAGCTAACGGATTAGAAATAGTGCATGGGGTGATCTCACAACATGAGGATTTTTGTTTTAAAGTTCCTCTACCCACACACCCTGCTGCTGACCATTCAATCTGCAATCATCATAGCACTCTATGGCTGCTATTGCCCTCAAGCCATTGGTATAATTGTGGAGAAGTTGAAACACCCTACATAGATCCTCCCTCGAGTCTAAACAGTTTGACATTTGTGTAAAAAGGCTCCTAATCCATCACTCCAAGTCTGAGTCCCCAGTGCCAGCTAGGAGTTCAAGTCTCATGCTCAGGCCATAAGGGCCCTTTGGGACTAAGCTATTTCCAGTCCTCAGGCCCAGAGCGGTGACAGAATGCACTCGGTCTGCAGGTGAAATGACAGTCCAAGTTGGTTGAGTGTTGGACCCTGGTTTAAATGTCCCTCTCGGAATTATGGGCACTAAAGAGAACAGTACTCACCTTGCATTACCGCATCAAGTGAAAGGAAGGAGTAGAGGGTAAGAGGTGGTAAAGGAAGAAGGCAGGAGGGGTTGTGTGTGTGCTTTGATGGTGCTGAGCACCAAATGGGTGCAGAGGTAGTGGGGACAGGAAGGAGAACAAGCGCAGTGAGGGCAGCGATAGACATCCTGGACGTCGGACCCCTGGGAGGATGGGAAGGACCAAGAAGGTGGACGACCTGATCCTGCTGATGGAGTCCCCCGCCCTGCCCCCAAGACTGGAGAGACCAGGGAGCAGCGCAGGCGTATTGGGGCCACAGGGGATGCTCGGCGGTTTTCCCCCAGCACGAGACACTCAACGGGTCCAAAGATGGGGTTTGGTGATGGCAGGTAGGGTTCTGACTCCTGGTCGGGGGTCTGCAGAGGAAACAGAAAACAGAAATATAGCAAGGGGAGGGAGATTTGGTTTGGTTTTCCCTAATAATAAGTGATGTTGATGTCAGAGGGGCCCCTGACCTGGTTGGGAGAGGGGACCCACTAATCTGGCTCCTCCCTGCCCAGCTCTGCCTATGACATCACAGCAGCCCCAACTGCTAGAACCGCCATCACCCATTTTCATCGTTGTCTGGCCCTTTTCAGGGCAGCCGCCCAGGCCTTGACTCGATGCAGGAAGGAGGAAAATAATCACCTGATGTGGAGAATCTGCTTCTTCTCCTCCACTCCTCGATCACCGACTGTGAAACATCCTGTTACAAGAAAGGGGTACTCGTGGGGGGGGGGGGCACCAGATCTTCTCATCCGTGATCAGGTGGGATCCCCGGCTAGGTCAGTCACAGGATCTCATCTCAGTCATTGAGATCAGTATCTGCCCAAGCAACCCAGTGCCCAAGACACACTGACACCTGCTTTGGGGACAAGGGTCATCTATTAGACCATCTCAGGGGTCCCAGAACTGCCCCCAGAGCCCCAGAACACAGTTCCTTTAGAGGTGATCCAGAATCGACAACCTCAGGTAACACTACCCATTCCAGAGGCACAAGTAGCTTGTCCCGACCTGTTTTCTCCTTGAATGGCAGCAGTCACTGCCAAGCAAGCCCTTCATGCCCAGGGATGGGTCATGGGACTCCTCAAAGTTGCTCAGGTTCTACCTGTCCTCCCATCAGTCTTTCCTCCAGGGGCCTGAGTTCTGACATCCTCAGAGTTCTTGGTCTGGACTTACTTGATGACAAGGAGAGAAGAGTACCCCTTGGAGGCTTCTGGAAAGGCTTCTCCTTACCCCCCAATGTTGGCTGCTTCCTCCTGGTGGCTACCCTCAAGTGCTGAAAGAAAAGGAAGAGAGAGAGTGAGGTGGGGACTTGGAGAAACTCAGTGAAGCCTCATGTGAGCAGCAAAATATGACTTCATGAACACAGGATCAGGTATCTTCATTGATTGTTTACAAATATATTATCCATAAAGATGCTAATAACATTTTTAGTCTCAGTTTGGCCCACACTAGGTGCTATCAGCAGAGCTAAGACAAGGAGACCAGTAGAACAAAACCATAAGTCATGTGTTGCCTTAGAGAAGATACTGTTTCTGCTCAGGGACTCTCAGAAGCTCATCACCACTGTTTTGGAACCACTTTAGAGTCTGTGAATACAACTAAAATGTGAGTATTGTTAACTCCTTCACAACTGAGAATCCAAGAGACAGTCAATTATCTAGCAGCACTGCATGAAGGGCTTACCTTGGACCCAGCCACAACACCCAAATAGTCTCTAAACATGAGATAAAATTGGTTCCCCCTCCACCCTGTACCCTGCTCCTTGGGTCTGTGAGGCTGTGAGAAGAATAATGTTCTATCCTGACTTCAGATGCCCCAACCTCCATGTTCCTCTGTATAGTCTCATTCTTAGACACTGTCATTCAATTCCCCAAGAAAATGCCCTGTGTCTTTACCTGGTATTTTGCATGAATGTTTTTATGCTATATCCGATGACTGGTATCCAAAATAAAAGAAAGATACCACAAATGAGGTAGCTGAGATGATCAGGATGGCCATATCAGCTGGAAGGGCAGGGAGATGGGAATTCAGGAAAGGTAGGACAAGTGCTCCCCAATTCCCAAGTGTATGGGAAACATTTGAGAAACTGATTTCCTTGCCTAAGGCAACTGAGTCCAGAACATGCAGGCTATATATATATATATATATATATATATATATATATATATATATATATATATACTCAGTGACATCATCAATTACCACTGATGTCATAAAGGGTCATAAGATGAGGGAGGGGCAGCCATAATCATGGTACCCACAGGCCCAGCTCCAACCAGAGGTGGTCTCTCAGTCCTCAGTGCCACCAAATTTCCTCAATCCTATCTTCCCTCCTGTTTCCAGCACTTTCCTCTAGTTCCCTGGTCTCCTGCCTTGTTTTCTCAGAAACCCAAAAATCTCCTGAGTCCCCTGAACTCTGATGCCTGACTGATGTCTCAGTTCCCTTCCTTATAAACAAGAGACAGCCAGTTCCTGCATTTTGGCAGAATTCCCCATCTGGACTATACTTGTGTTCAGATTTGCTTTCCTTTAAACCTTTATTGCCTCACATCTGGACCCAGGTCTAGAATTGAGGGATCTTTCACACTTTACTTGTGAATGGACTTCACTCAATAATGTGGTGAGTACGTCTTGAGGAAGGAATGTTTTTCTGTCCTGGGAATAGATAGCCAAAATTTAAATTCCTTTGTCATACAACAGCTCTATTCAGAGATTACTGATAATCCTCCAGACCCTTTTCAAAGGGGTTAGAACTGACAATATTTCCACCAGCAATGGATGAGAATTTACATTCACACCAACACAGATTGTTCTCAGTCCTTTTGATATGTGCCTTTCTCACTGGTGTGAGATAATAACCCATTGTCATCTTGATTTGGTTTTCCCTAATGATAAGTGATACTGAGTATTTTTTTCCTGTGCTTGTTTGCCATCTGTTGGTCTTCCTCAAAGTGGTGTCTGTTCATTTCCTCTCCCCAAGTTTTAATGGAGATTTTAGAAATTGGGGAATTAAATCTGTGTGAGTACCACCAATGTGGTCTTTGATCAAGAAGGTGCAAAACAGTGAAGATAATAATGTGCTCTGCTATCACTTGTGAGATAGGGATTAATAAATAGCTATCGCAAGTAAGTGAATGACACTTATTTATGAGAAAATTTTCTGGATGCTATTTATGTTTAATCTTAGCAATAAACCTGGAAGCCAGTTGTTAGAAACATGAGCAGCTACTTCTGGAATGAAAATTGTGTTGGCAGAAGTATGGGACTAAAATTACTGTGTTAAAATCCAGAGTTTCCACCATTGTTTTGCATACCGCTGGCTCTAGGTCATTCTAGTTCCTCCAAGTCCAACTGGGAGTGAACCCTAGTAAATCCTCTGCATCAGGAGCTAAGAAACATAAGGCCACCAGAAACAAAACATTCATAGTATCATGCATCCTTCAAATTACAGAGCAAAATGAAGGTGGGAGATGAGAAGCAATTAGATTTAAGCCACATAAGTACAAGCTAGCAACCAGTAAGGTTGGTCACTAGAATGTACTCTGGTACATGGAAGACCACAGTGCACTCTCCCGCAATTGTTGATGTAATGAAAGACTAAAATCTATACTTTTAAGTCTAGTCACCGGGATTATACTTGAATCTTGGAGTGGAAAATAGTGGCAGTCTTTCTGAAGCCATTGGATTAGCATCTTCAACCTCCCTCCTGTAAACTGAGGGCAGCATCTCAGAGAAGGAGACAAATACCAGGACACAAGCAAACACACATGTAATGTCCGTGCTTTGGTGTCACCTGGGTTGCCATCACTGCTCATTTACTCCATTCCAATTTAGCTCTCCTAGTTTCCAATGGGCTGCTGACTTGTGCAATGTAGCAGAATAGAGAAGAAATACTAGACACAAGATACTAGAAACAAATACTAGAAATAAGAAAACGTGGGCAGGAGAGAGAGCATGGAGGTAGAGCATTTACCTTGCATGCAGAAGGACAGTGGTTTGAATCCCGGCATCCCATATGGTCCCTGAGCCTGCCAGGAGTGATTTCTGAGCATAGTGCCAGGAGTAACCCCGTAGCACTGCTGGCTGTGACCCAAAAACCAAAACAAAAAGAAAAGAAAAAAGAAAAAGAAAATAAAACATGGTCACAAGGTAAAATCTGTCTTCCTCAGTTTGCTTTTTGAGATCTGATCCATTGACAAAAGAAATCAGCACTTTTATTTTGTCCTATTATTTAAAAGAAAATATTTGTTCATCCTTTCTAAAACAGCACTTCAGTAAGATTTCACTGAAATATCTATGCATCTGGCCCCCATTCTGAGTGGCTTCATGTTGCTCTGGTTCATCTACTTGCAACTGGATTGTATTCTAGCCTGTATATGACTAACTCCCTAGAGATTCTCCCTTGCACATGCCCTTAGAGTGAAGGGGTGCCTTCCCAGTGGTCATTCCCAGGGCTAATAATTTATCATTTACTATCAGCACTAAACCAGCGAGACCCCCCCAACTCCCAAAGTTGATAAACCAGCTACCACCTCTGCAGTCTCAAACTCTGAAAGTAGCTCAACCAAAGATAACCCACACGCCAAGCCCAGAATCGGATGGACAAGCTAGTGCTGGCCATCCAAGTCCTGGGCATTGTCAAATGGTTCAATTTCTGGAATGGTTATGGATTTATCAACAGAAAAGAAATCAAAGAAGATCTCTTTGTTCTCTGAACAGTGACTAAGAAACAATCCCAGGACGTTTCTGTGTAGCCTTATAGATGGGGAAGACTGTGGAGCTTGATGTCTTGAAAAGAGAGAGGGGTCCAAAAGCTCATAATGTGTCCAGACTTTGCAGAGTGCCAGTGAAAAGTAGCCGATATGCTCCCAATCGACATAGGTTCTAATGATTCATCTCGGTCTCACTTAGCCGCCCCACACCTGTGTTAGCAGAGTCCTCCTTAGGTGGGACAGAATCAAAGCAGTAAAGGGGAGAGAGCTGAAGACTCTGATCAGCGTCCCATACTCTGACGCCCACCACCTTTCTTCTACCAGAGGTGCATTTTGCGAGGATCTCGATTCTTCAATGTGCAGCAGCTTATCAAGGTCACTGATGGGGTAGAAGCCAAAGAGTAAGCTCCATTTGAGGGGGACCAACAACAGGGAGATGAAGGGATCTCCCTCCACGCAGATTCTGGATCAGGAACCGAAGACCTTTATGTCCCAGTTGACATCACCAGCCTAACACAGAAGGTGAAGATGGTAGAAGAGATGGAGGATCCAAGTCCAGCTGAAGACCAGCTGAAGAGAAGCTGTTTCAGAACCTCCTGCAGCTTTCTTCTAGGTTCATCTTCAATCCTATTTGCATAGAACTGTGTGTTCTAGCTTCTAGCTGTATTTTTATAGCTGCTGTTTTGTGCTGTGTCTCACTACAAATAGAAAATTTTGTATAGTTTAGCGTAAGGTTTGTCTGTCTTATTTATTCTTTCAAAGAACCAGCTTCTAGTTTCAGAGTCTTTGAAACACTTTTTGGGTGCTATCATGTTAATTTCTGCTGTCATTTTGAACATTCCTTCCTTCTATTACTTTTTCAGTTATTGTCACTGTTAATTCAGATTTTTGGAGTGTCTATTTAGGTCACTGAGTAGGGCTTTTCTTCTTAAAGTAGTAGGCCTGCATTGCTATGAATTTCCCTTTTGGTATATAGCTTTTGTGGTATCCAACAGATTCTGAGAGCTTGTTTTTTTTTTTTGTTTGTTTGTTTGTTTGTTTTTTGGTTTATGGGTCACACCCAGCAGTGCTCAGGGGTTACTCCTGGCTCTGTCCTCAGAAATCGCCCCTGATAGGCACAGGGGACCATATGGGATGCCTGGATTCGAACCACCATCCTTCTGCATGAAAGGCAAATGCCTTACCTCCATGCTATCTCTCCGGCCCCTGAGAGCTTGTATTTTTATTCTCATTAGCTTCAATGAAATTTTTTTATTATTTTTCACTGATCCAGTTCAGCCATGTTTTGCTCAGTTTTCAATAGTTGGACGTTTTCTCCCTCATTTTTCTGATTGATTTTCTCCATCTTTATTTCTTTTCTTTTTTTTTTTTCTGGCCACACCCTTTTGATGCTCAGGGGTTACTACTGGCTAAGCGCTCAGAAATTGCCCCTGGCTTGGGGGGACCATATGGGACGCCGGGGGATCGAACCGCGGTCCTTCCTTGGCTAGCGCTTGCAAGGCAGACACCTTACCTCTAGCGCCACCTCGCCGGCCCCCCATCTTTATTTCTATATTTATTTTCATGGCAAAGTGATATGAGAAAGTGCTTTGTAAGGTTTCTATATTTGTGAATTTATGTATGTTTGAGATATTTTAGTATGTGGAGAAAGTTTATTAGGCACTATAGAAGTATATTCTTTCTTTCCTGGACAGAGAGCCTTACATACGTCAAACAAGCCCAGTTCTGTATTTCCCTACTTAGGCTTCATGTATCTTTACTTACATTCCCTCCTCTGGCTGATCTGTCTAGTGGCAAAAGTAGAGTGTTCAAATCTACCAATACTGTTGTTTTTTATTCTTTTTTTTTTCTTATCTTATTTTCTCATTATTTAATAGATAGGATGTATTTTATCTGATAGACAGCATGGATTTCATGCATATTCTTTTTTCTTGCTTAGAAACAACTTTAATATTTAGGTTATTTTGTAAATACAAATATACATTTAAAATTTGTCAAGATATATTATAAAAACTCAAAGCATTTTTGCATAAACAAATTAAGATGACATGTAGTCCATATTAATATAATATACAGATACTAACAATATTCACATTAAGTGAATAGTACTGATCAAGATATTAAGACAGGAATGTTAGTTGAACTACTACCTTCTAAGCCTCATATGGGATTTTTTTTCAGTAGCTCATAGCATGCAAAGTCTAGAACTCTTTTGTCCAATTGAGTAGTGACTTCCTTAATTGTACCCCACTTACTGTTAAGATCTTTACATATCTTAGTTTTGACAGTAAAATGACTTGTACATATCAGAGTCCTTTTGCCTTGATAATTAATACTTTGAGAGAAGTATTTGGTTACATACTTTGGTATGTGCCTTGCTGTTCTGAAAACAGGGCTATCCCCCAGAGGGTAAGTAGAACCTATAGGTAATAGTAACATTCTTTATCTTACAGAAAGCATTTTTTTCTGTCATTGAAAATATACAACTATCATAGAAACAGTGGTTTTCATGCAAATATAATTTTTTTTCTTTTTTTTTTTAATTACTACAAGGAAATAACACTTTATTAGTGTTGAAAGCACACATTGTAAATTCAAGATTCCTTGACAAAGCAGTGGTATTTGGATATGAAATTAAACACACACACACACACACACACACACACACACACACACCTTAAATTTTCTGTTTCTTTTTTTGAATGTTGGGTGGTACAGTCAGCCCTGTGAGGAGCTCAAGTCAGGACTGCTCTCTCTGACCCTTTTTTCTAGGAGGATTGTATCAGCCGAGCCTTGCTTCATCAGACTCCGCCTTCTTGATCCTCCAGGCAAATATAATTTAACACAAGAAAATATGTAAATAAAAATGTGCTTGAAGTAGGTTAAACAAAAAGGTCTATTTGAAGTAGAAATAAAATTACTTGGAGGGGCCAGAGCAGTGGCACAAGTAGTAGGGTGTTTGCCTTGCACGAGGCTGGCCTAAAATAAAAAATAAAATAAAACCTAAAATAATAAAATAAAAATAAATAAATAAGTAAAATAATAATTAAAACAAAAATAAAATAACATAACTTGAAGTATATTGCATTTTTAGAAACACAAAATTTTGATCACATGGTTGGTTACATAAAACAGGAGGTTTTCATGCTAATACCATATAATGTAACACAAGGAAATGTGTAATACAAATAAAATTAATTTGTGGTAGGGCTTTTGCCTTGTACGCAGCAATCCAGGATGGATGGGAGTTCGAATCCCAGCAGCCCATCTAGTCCCTCAAGCCTGCCAGGAGTGACTTCTGAGCACAGAGCCAGGAGTAACCCCTGAACACCACCAGGTGTGGCTCAAAAACCAAAAACAAACAAAAAAAGTGTTTCACACATATAATTGCTATGATTGAGCATGTTCTTCTTAGAAAATTAGTAGAAATCTAAAGTTTAGATGAGAAAAATGGCACAGGGGGCAGGTTGAGCAGTCGTTTGCCCAGGTTTCAGCCTGGCTCTTGGAGATTTTGAAGTATTGAATTTTCCTGGTTGTTCTGACAATAATCTGCACATCAAAGAAAGAAAAACATCAGAGTAGTTAAACTTTATTCTAATTCTCCTTCCAAGATTCTTGATTGGATATGACGTGCTCCCTAGTGTCCTCTGAACAATCTTCTGGTACCTCTCTCTTACCTAAAAACGCCACCTCATTGTTTTGTGGAGTTCCTTGGATGAGGGTGGATTGGATGACTCCTTGCTGGAGCTGTGTAATGGGGAAGAATATGATGGCCATTTCAGTTTCACAGAGGAAGAGATCCAGGAACTCTTGAAGGAGCATGACCCACCAGATGAGCACCTAGGATAGGAGGGTTGTTTAAAGATGACAGTAGCCATGTTGGCAAGGGAGGGAGAGGGAATCAAATTCTACTTGATCCTCCAGAAGAGAAAAATTCAGGGCATGGCTTGGGACCAGTAGATGAGACCGCTGACCTCTTCAAACTACCTCAGCAAACAATATCCGTTGGTCATAGGTCAACTTTTACTAAACCATTAAACAGACATTTTGCACTAGAAAATAATCATTAAAATTACAGTTATTTCACCATTTGACCCAACAGTTTATGATGCTGTGATTGATAAGGATAAGACTGATTCATCCAAAGATAGTGAGAAACCCTCCTCCTTTGGAGAAGAGATGAGAGAAGTTGCTCTTAGCTTAAATGAGAACAAACTTTGCACTACATTTGAAGGGATCATCCCCAATCATGCTGCCTGGGACGGGTCCTTGCTCTCTTCAAACTTTCAGCAAATTGTCTCTGATAAGAAACCTACACCTGTAGTCTCTCAGATCATAGACCATTCAGAGAGTTCTAACATGGGGGCAACCTGGAGAATGGATCACATAAATCAAGTTGTGAAAGAACATGTCCAGTTGTCCCTGGCTCATCAAACAAAGATCATCTTTTCTTATGCATTGAAAAAAACAGAATGTTCTTGACAAGGATTCTGAGAAGCTGAAAGTTCATGAAAGAAGACTAGGCAAAGCCATTCCTGTTCTACAAAACAAAACAAGGTAGGGGCCGGCGAGGTGGCGCTAGAGGTAAGGTGTCTGCCTTGCAAGCGCTAGCCAAGGAAAGATCGCGACCGCGGTTTGATCCCCCAGCGTCCCATATGGTCCCCCCAAGCCAGGGGCAGTTTCTGAGCGCTTAGCCAGGAGTAACCCCTGAGCATCAAATGGGTGTGGCCTGAAAAACCAAAACAAAAAAAAAAACAAAAACAAAAACAAAAAAACCAAGATAGGACTAACGTGCCAACGTTTTCACAATCAAATCTAGAACAGCAGAAGCAAAATTATCTCAGGAGTGTCATTGCTTATATAGAAAATCCGGTGGACTCTAACCAAGGTACCTTGGGGGAGCTGTGTGGCTTGATGGATCAAGTTTATCATATGCAAAACCAAAAATGGCAGCATCCTTCAGACCTTACCATGCAAAACTATACCTGGTCCTGACAAAATTTCCTGCAAAGATACAGTCTGACTCATCCAGTTGACAGGAATGAACTAAGAATGTTAGAATTTGAAAAGAGCAAGGACCCATCCCAGGCAGCATAATTGGGGATGATCCCTTCAGATGTAGTGCAAAGTTTGTTCTCATTCATTTGTTCTCACCATCGAATCCAGCATCTCTCATGCAGTCCCATCTCATCACATCAGCAGTAAAAGTTCCGATTACAAGTCCTATCCAGAGCAGCAGCTCAGCTTCTGTTGTTTTGTGCTTTGTAGATTTCGTTTGTTTGATTTTGGGTCACACCTAGCAACGCTCAGGGGTTACTCCTGGCTCTATGCTCAGAAATCGATCCTGGAATGCTCGGGGGACAATATGGGATGCGAGGATTCGAACCACCGTCCTTCTGCGTCTAAGGCAAATGCCTTACCGCTGTGCTATCTCTCCAGCCCCGTGCTTTATAGATTTCTAATTTTATTTTTCCACAAGATTTTTTTATTTAAAGAATTTGTCACCTGGGACGGAGAGATAGCATGGAGAAGGACGATGGTTCGAATCCCGGCTCCCATATGGTCCCCTGAGCCTGCCAGGAGCAATTTCTGAGCATAGAGCCAGGAGTAACTCCTGAGAGCTAGCTGCTGGGTGTGACCCCAAAATTCAAAATAATCCATCCATGCACCACTAGGACTTTATAATTCATAATTAATGCAACATATTGGGACCAATTATGAAACTGAAGTTTGATGCCTCCTCTTTATCATGTTTTATTGTCTTGTAGCAGCTGTGTTTAATGTCATTAAAAGAAATTAAAAGTTATTGTCAGTGGCAAAAATAAAGTTTAGGTGAGGCACACTATATTAAATATTTTATAATAGGAAAACATACACTAAATTCAATGAAAATTACCCAGTTTGTTTTTTGAAATTTTTCCTGTAGCATTTGAGAATTACTGAAAATTATTTAATAAATTTCCATATTCTCTTAACTAATTTGACCCAAGTATCTCTTGGGAAGAAAAAAAGAAAATACATTTCTAATTAAGGAAATAGGAAAAAGTCTAGTGAGGAAAGAAAAATGTATTTAAAGTAGATGTAAAGATTAAAGATTCTGGACTGCAGTTCGATCCCCCGGCGTCCCATATGGTCACCCCAAGCCAGGAGCGATTTCTGAGGGCTTAGCCAGGAGTAACCCCTGAGCATCAAATGGGTGTGGCCCCAAAAACCAAAAAAAAAAAAGATTAAAGATTTCATTTTATGAGTTTTTATGAGAAAGATAAATTCTGAGCAACTTAAAGCTGGTAGCTAAGAAAAAGAATAGAGGTGGGGGGTTGGAGCAGTGACACAAGCGGTAAGGCGTTTGCCTGACCTAGGATAGACTGCAGTTCGATCCCCTGGCGTCCCATATGGTCCCCCAAGCCAGGAGCGATTTCTGAGCGCATAGCCAGGAGTAACCCCTGAGCATCACTGGATGTGGAACCCCCAAAAAAGAAAAAAATGAATTTTTAAAATGATTACCAAATCCATGATTTCACATAATTATAATGTTTTGTAGTCAAGCAAGTTTGAACAAAAAAAAAGGGAGAGGCCGGGGAGATAGCATGGAGGTAAGGCGTTTGCCTTCCATGCAGGAGGACAGTGGTTCAAATCCCGGCATCTCATATGGTCCTCCGTTCCTGCCAAGGGCGATTTCTGGGGATAGAGCCAGGAGTAACCCCTGAGCACTGCCGGGTGTGACCCAAAAACAAAAAAGGAAGGAAGGAAGGAAGGAAGGAAGGAAGGAAGGAAGGAAGGAAGGAAGGAAGGAAGGAAGGAGGGAGGGAAGGAAGGGGGGAAGGGAGGGAGGGAGGGAGGGAGGAAGGAAGGGAGGGAGGGAGGGAGGGAGGGAGGGAGGGAAGGAAGAGGGGAAGGAAGGAGGGGAGGAAGGAAGGAAGAGGGGAGGAAGGAAGGAAGGAGGGAGGGAGGGAGGGAGGGAGGGAGGGAGGGAGGGAGGGAGGGAGGGAGGGAGAGGGGGAGGGGAGGGGGGAAGTAAAGAAGGAAGGAAGTAAAGAAGGAAGGAAGGAAGAGAGAAAGAGAAAGAAAGAAAGAAAGGAAGGAAGGAAGGAAGGAAGGAAGGAAGGAAGGAAGGAAGGAAGGAAGGAAGGAAGGAAGGAAGGAAGGAAGGAAGGAAAGAAAGAAAGAAAGAAAGAAAGAAAGAAAGAAAGAAAGAAAGAAAGAAAGAAAGAAAGAAAGAAAGAAAGAAAGAAAGAAAGAAAGAAAGAAAGAAAGAAAGAAAGAAAGAAAGAAAGAAAGAAAGAAAAGAAAGAAAGAAAGAAGAAAGAAAGAAAGAGAAGGAAGGAAGGAAGGAAGGAAGGAAGGAAGGAAGGAAGGAAGGAAGGAAGAAAGGAAGGAAGAAGGAAGGAAGGAAGGAAGGAAGGAAGGAAGGAAGGAAGGAAGGAAGGAAAAGGAAGGAAGGAAGGAAAAGGAAGGAAAAGGAAGGAAGGAAGGAAAAGGAAGGAAGAGAAGGAAGGGAAGGAAGGGAAGGGAAGGGAAGGGAGGGAAGGGAAGGGAAGGGAGGGAAGGAAGGGAAGGGAAGGGAAGGAAGGGAAGGGAAGGGAAGGGAAGGGAAGAAAGGGAAGGAAGGGAAGGAAGGGAAGGAAAGAGGAAGGAAAGGGGAAGGAAAGGGGAAGGAAAGGGGAAGGAAAGGGGAAGAAAAGGGGAAGGAAAGGGGAAGGAAAAAGGAAGGAAAAGGAAGGAAAAAGGAAGGAAAAAGGAAGGAAAAAAGAAGGAAAAAGGAAGGAAAAGGGAAGGAAAAAGGAAGGAAAAAGGAAGGAAAAAAGGAAGGAAAAAAGGAAGAAAAAAAAGGAAAAAAGGAAGGAAAAAAGGAACGGAAACGAAAAAAGGAAAGGAAAGGAAAGGAAAGGGGAAGGGGAAGGGGAAGGGGAGGGGGAGGGGGAAGGGGGAGGGGAAGGGGAAGGGGAAGGGGGGAAGGGGGAGAAGGGGGAGAAGGGGGGAAAGGGGGAGAAGGGGGAAAGGGGGAGAAGGGGGAAAGGGGGGAAAAGAAGGGGGAAAAGAAGGGAAAAGAAGGGGGAAAAGAAGGGGGAAAAGAAGGGGGGGAAGAAGGGGGAAAGAAAGGGGAAAGGGGGGGAAGGGGGAAGAAAGGGGGGAAGAAGGGGGGGAAGAAGGGGGGGAAGAAGGGGGGGAGAAGGGGGGGAAGAAGGGGGGAGAAGGGGGGAAGAGGAAAGAAAGGGGAAAGGGGGGAAGGGGAAACGAACGGGGAAAGGGGGGGAAGGGGAAAAGAAAGGGGAAAGGGGGAAGGGGAAAAGAAAGGGGAAGGGGGGGAAGGGGAAAGGGGACGGGGAAAGGGGAAGAAGGGGGAAGAAAGGGTAAAGGGGGGGAAGGGGGAAAGAAAGGGGAAAGGGGAAAGGGGAAGAAGGGGGAAAGAAAGGGGAAAGGGGAAGAAGGGGGAAAGAAAGGGGAAAGGGGAAGAAGGGGGGAAGAAAGGGGAAAGGGGGGGAAGGGGGAAAGAAAGGGGAAAGGGGGGAAGGGGGAAAGAAAGGGGACGGGGGGGAAGGGGGAAAGACCGGGGAAGGGGGGAAAGGGGCAAGAAAGGGGAAGGGGAAAGGGGAAAGAAAGGGGAAGGGGAAAGGAGAAGGGGAAAGAAAGGGGAAGGGGAAAGGGGAAGGGGAAAGAAAGGGGAAGGGGAAAGAAAGGGGAAGGGGAAAGGGGAAGGGGAAAGGGGAAGGGGAAAGAAAGGGGAAGGGGAAAGGGGAAGGGGAAAGGGGAAGGGGAAGAAAGGGGAAGGGGAAAGAAAGGGGAAGGGGAAAGAAAGGGGAAGGGGAAAGAAAGGGGAAGGGGAAAGAAAGGGGAAGGGGAAAGAAAGGGGAAGGGGAAAGAAAGGGGAAGGGGAAAGAAAGGGGAAGGGGAAAGAAAGGGGAAGGGGAAAGAAAGGGGAAGGGGAGGGAAAGGGGAAGGGGAGGGAAAGGGGAAGGGGAGGGAAAGGGGAAGGGGAGGGAAAGGGGAAGGGGAAAGAAAGGGGAAGGGGAAAGAAAGGGGAAGGGGAAAGAAAGGGGAAGGGGAAAGAAAGGGGAAGGGGAAAGAAAGGGGAAGGGGAAAGAAAGGGGAAGGGGAAAGAAAGGGGAAGGGGAAAGAAAGGGGAAGGGGAAAGAAAGGGGAAGGGGAAAGAAAGGGGAAGGGGAAAGAAAGGGGAAGGGGAAGGGAAAGGGGAAGGGGAAGGGAAAGGGGAAGGGGAAGGGGAAAGAAAGGGGAAATGGAGGGGAAGGGGAAGGGGAAAGAAAGGGGAAATGGAGGGGAAGGGGAAGGGGAAGGGGAGAGAAAGGGGAAATGGAAGGGAAGGGAAGGGGAGAGAAAGGGGAAGGGGAAGGGAAGGGAAGGGGAGAGAAAGGGGAAGGGGAAGGGAAGGGAAGGGGAGAGAAAGGGGAAGGGGAAGGGAAGGGAAGGGGAGAGAAAGGGGAAGGGGAAGGGAAGGGAAGGGGAGAGAAAGGGGAAGGGGAAGGGAAGGGAAGGGAAAAGGAAGGGAAGGGAAGGGAAGGGAAAAGAAAAGAAAGGGAAGGGAAGGGAAAAGGAAGGGAAGGGAAGGGAAGGGAAAAGGAAGGGAAGGGAAGGGAAGGGAAAAGAAAGGGAAGGGAAGGGAAGGGAAAAGGAAGGGAAGGGAAGGGAAGGGAAAAGGAAGGGAAGGGAAGGGAAGGGAAGGGAAGGGAAAAGAAAGGGAAGGGAAGGGAAGGGAAGGGAAAGGGAAGGGAAAAGAAAGGGAAGGGAAGGGAAGGGAAAAGGAAGGGAAGGGAAAAGAAAGGGAAGGGAAGGGAAAAGGAAGGGAAGGGAAAAGAAATGGAAGGGAAGGGAAAAGGAAGGGAAGGGAAAAGAAAGGGAAGGGAAAAGGAAGGGAAGGGAAAAGAGAGGGAAGGGAAGGGAAGGGAAGGGAAGGGAAGGGAAAAGAAAGGGAAGGGAAGGGAAGGGAAGGGAAGGGAAGGGAAGGGAAGGGAAGGGAAAAGAAAGGGAAGGGAAGGGAAGGAAAGGGAAGGGAAGGGAAGGGAAGGGAAAAGAAAGGGAAGGGAAGGGAAGGGAAGGGAAGGGAAGGGAAAAGAAAGGGAAGGGAAGGGAAGGGAAGGGAAAAGAAAGGGAAGGGAAGAGAAGGGAAGGGAAAAGAAAGGGAAGGGAAGGGAAGGGAAGGAAAAAAGAAAGGGATGGGAAGGTAAGGGAAGGGAAAAGAAAGGGAAGGGAAGGGAAGGGAAAAGAAAGGGAAGGGAAGGGAAGGGAAGGGAAAGGGGAAGGGGAAGGGAGGGGAGGGGAGGGGAAGGGAAGGGAAGGGAAGGGAGGGAAGGGAAGGGAAGGGAAGGGAAGGGAAGGGAAGGGAAGGGAAGGGAAGGGAAAAGAAAGGGAAGGGAAAAGAAAGGGAAATATTTAAGACAGTAACACATACTAGATTTCCTTAGGATCCTTGGAGATTCTCAGATAAATTCTCTGTATCCCAGGAAAATATCTTTTTTTTTTTTTTTTTTTTTTTTTTTTTTTGGTTTTTGGGCCACACCCGGCGGTGCTCAGGGGTTACTCCTGGCTGTCTGCTCAGAAATAGCTCCTGGCAGGCACGGGGGACCATATGGGACACCGGGATTCGAACCAACCACCTTTGGTCCTGGATCGGCTGCTTGCAAGGCAAACACCGCTGTGCTATTTCTCCGGACCCCCAAGAAAATATCTTAATAACTCTGCTATATTACCAGGCGTGTCACAAAAAAGCAAAAAACATTAAGTACTTTATGCAAGCATTCCATACCAAATATTTCAGTTGGTTGTAAGGTAAGTCTACTCATCACTAAGATGATCTCTGTCATGATGTTATTGAAATCCAAGTGATTTTTTAAATGCAACCTTTAGAAAATAAGGAAAATATTAGTTTTTAGTTACTAGACCCATTTCACAGTATGTTATTTCATGATCAGTGCTTGGCTAGAGAACAAATTAGTTATACCAACTTAAGAGCAAAAGTGTTGATTTCCTGAATAGACTAACAGTAGGTTCCCAATTACATCACCTCACACCAAACTGCCAAGTCTAGTGAAAAGGAGACTTTAGTTACATTAAAGAAATTCTTATGAATATAAACTAAAACAAAGGCTATATGCCAGCAGTATAGGTTCACTCTGTACCTCTGTTTTTGGTGTTTGGATGTTGAGGCTTGCAGTTAGGAAGCTAATCCGAGGGTTCTTTGTCCTGGGTGGAGAAACACCACTGCAAATATGTTGGGATTTTTTTGTCAATTGATTTTCTGGAAGTCTCAGTTCCTCTTCCAACGATCACAGGGCTTACTCACTAGGCTCTCCATCCCTAAGAAACCTGGTTTTCATCCTTTGGCCTTGTTACACTTCACCTCTTTTTGCTCATGAGTGAGGCAAGCATCCTGGCCTGGCTCACTTTGGGGCATACCTGAGGTGCCAGACTGTAGAACCCTTGAATCGAGAATGTCTTTTCTGCAAACACTGTGGCTGTGAGATTTAAAGACTTAAGATGCCTATATAGGGGCCGGGCGGTGGCGCTGGAGGTAAGGTGCCTGCCTTACAAGCGCTAGCCAAGGAACGGACAGCGGTTCGATCCCCCGGCGTCCCATATGGTTCCCCCAAGCCAGGGGCGATTTCTGAGCGCATAGCCAGGAGTAACCCCTGAGCATCAAACGGGTGTGGCCCAAAAACAAAAAAAAAAAAAAAAAAAAAAAAAAAAAAAAAAAAAGATGCCTATATATCTGCGATGAGAGACACAACATTCTGGCTGTCTTGGGGAAGTGTCTCGTCTTGGAAGTGGGCACCAGTCAGTCACACAGTCCTCAAGGAGGGCACTACTGACAGTATCGAGAGGCTGCTTCTGAGACTTGGCCAAGCGATGCTATTCTGCTGGTCCATGGATGCATTCTGAACATTGCCTGTGGCTTTTACTGGATGTGCTAGACTGATTTGGAGAAAATACAGAAGTCTCATACACTGAACCAGATTCCAGCAGGCCTTCTTCAGAACAAAAATTCATTTTGGGTCCTTGTGGATCTTTGTTCACCTGTACAGACTGGGAGCCTTCCATGACCCCGAATAGTCCTGTCTTTTGATGACAGTTTACTAAAAATTGAGCACCACAGCTTTTGCTTTCCTCAAGACTGGATATTCTTTAGTTGTGGTCCAGAGTTGTGCTGCTCCTGTCACTTTGGGAGCAAGGCATCATGCCAGATTTGGCTTACCAAGCTGCTAATCAGAGATGGTGGCTGACTGTTTTTGTCTAGTCAGGGAGGTCTCTGAGAGCCAGTGTTCACATATTGTGGGGTCTGTCCCCAGCGAGTTGTCCCCAGAGTCTGTGGGTTGGAACACACACCTTGCCAGTGTTGGAAGGTGACTCATTGTATAGGAAACTGATGATACTTTCATGAATTCCCTATCTTTAGGAATTAACAGTGGGGTTTATCAGAGATGAGATTTCCTGCTTCTCTGCCAGTGTTTGACATGGTCGAGTACCTGTTTGCAGTAATGGTCATCCTTAGGGATCTCACTCCGATTGTTATTCTCCTCCTTCCTGCCATGCTGTACATGCATACTGTTTTTTTTTATTCGTTATGCACCACAAATTGCTTTGTTTTCACCAGCACTTTGCTAAAACTTGACGGTCTTATTTCTAGAATTTTTTATTTATTTTTAAATATTTTTGCAAGAAAATTTCTCAAATTTTTTGAAATATTTTGCTAGAACTTTAATTCATTGACTCTAGTATTTTTAATTAAATTTTTTGCTAGAACTTTTGTTTTTTTCTTTTTTATAGAATTTTTATTTAATTTATTTAAAAATGTTTTGCTGGAATAGTAAAAGACATAAAGGACTATTCCCTAATCTAAAAGGGAAATTTTTCAAAATATAATGTCTTGAACATTTTTACTCTATATTATTTTGTTCAAAAGTCACCATTATTTTAATGGTTGATCTTGTTGCCACCCATTATGAACATGGATAAATCAAGTGTCTTTGGTCAAATTTTCAGCCCCACCCAAAATGGGGCCAAATCTGGGCTTTGAACTTTATCTTCAGATGCTGTGTGTCATTGAGTTGATAGGGCACTAGCCCCACTAGCCCCTTCCTCCTACTGGGCCTCATTTTGTGTTCAAAGACAGTGACTTTTCTAGGTCCTCCTGTGCTGCTCTGCTTCCTGGACAACCAGGAGACAGTGGGGACAGCTTCAAAGGTTCTTTAGAGAACCTGGTTCGAAAGCTCTGGTCTTGTTCAGAAACCAGGTTTTGAGGCTGGCAAAGGGCATTTCTAAGCCACATGATGCGGTTAAGTGTCATGTGGGGTCTGGCCAGAGCAGATGAGGGGTGTTCATAACTAATTCATGGTTGGTGTTGTGTGAATACATTCAAAGATCTTCTGATATTTGTAAGATTAATGCTATGGAACAGGCAGCTTGAGTGGTGGTCAATACAGAGTGTTGGGATGTCAGAGAGCAAGTACTAAAGGAGCAACTGAGGGCCAAATGTCCAAGGAGGAAAACTAGACGAAATATTCTCCATGGGACTGCTGTTACAACTAAAGAGTGCACTTTTGCTTTGGTGGGGTTCATGGTGCCCTTGCCCACCTGAATGCTCGTTATGACATTTTGATTAATGAACTTTTGGCCATCTATGTACAGAGAATTTTGCCATTTTAAACAATTTTCATTACAGGGAAGTTTGGTATCATAATAGACTGGTTGTACTTTTGAGAATAAGTGCCCCTATGGCAGATCATTCTGCAGGGATGACCATCATCATCTCTGGTTGTTCAGTGAAATGTTGGTGCCTCTTGGACCAATGAAGGCACTTTCAGTAGTTTCAGAGGATCTTTGAAGCTATTCACACAATACCACTCAAACAGCCTTTCCCATAGCATCGACGTTACAAGTATCAGAGGATCTTCAGAGGTATATTCACACAATACCAAAAAGATTATACTCTAATCAGTCCTTTCAATGGAATGTACCTTCAATGATATGTACTTTCATGACCTTATAATGGATAGGGTTCTGGTTCTCTCCCAGTAGAGACCCAAAGCTAGTACTCTGATTCTGAGCCATTTGTCCAGACTGCATTCATGCCAGGTAAATGACTTCCTTTGCTGTTTCACAAGTCTTTGCTGATAAGGGTTGTGTCTTTTTAATAGAGATCCAAAAGTCTTCTGCTCAGCAGAACAGAATGTGGCTACAAAATTGGCCACAAGATATGCAATGATAAAAGATTTAGTCATATCACTGTTGTCCTGTCCGGCTTCTTTCATACAATTAACTCATCCACATGTTGTGTAATTTTATTTTATATTTAATCTTAAAATTATTATATCTGGTGCTGAAACCTTTGGTGGTCTGAGCTCCTCCCTGCGCCAAACCTGAGCCTGGAGACACCCTGCCCCTCAGCCCCACTGTTTATGTGTCTCTTGAGGTTTGTCAGAAGTTTTATTAACTTTGCCAACTTTGGGTGCATAAATGTTGAGTACACTTAGTATTACTTGGCCTTTAAGACTTCCTCTATTGTGGGTCCAACATAACTGTTTGTAGAGGGTGCAAAACGGTCACGACATCTTTGGAATGATGCATCTTATCTCGACAGAACAACTTTGAGACATTCATGATAAAATTGTGAGCGGGATTTAGAGCATGCCTTGGATTCATTCCAGTGGGTGCAGCATTTGCTGTGGCTGTGCCCACCTCATGGATGTGGTTTCTATGGAAGGAGCCACCCTCTGGCTTTACTAGGCTCCCTGTGGAAAAGCTCCACAGGATCTCAGGGGCATATTTCAACCAACACTGTTCTTGCTAATATTATATCTGTGGATGATTCTAATGGAATATTGCTTTTGAGGCTGTGGTTCTGGTCAAGAGCAGGTAATGAATCGTGCCTTTTGCCTGTGGCACACTGTGTTTCTATTGTAATAACAGATATAACTGGGGGAGTTTAGAAGGGGCCTCCAGGTTTGAAGATCTGTCTATATCTAAGTCCCCTCTAGAATATGGTAAACTTGAACTGCTAACTGTCATAAAACTGGTTTCTGTACTTTCCAAATTTAGTCATCATTATATGTGATTATAGATGCTAGAATTCTGCTGTCTACCCCTTCAGGACATGATGGCTGGGAGAATTTATATAGTAGTTACCTTCTAACTCGTTATGCAAACTAAACCTAAAAGGTTTCCATTTTGTGAGTCCAGAAATTTTCCTTGCTATTGCATATTCCTGACACTTCTCCAAACATTGCAAATCTTTCTTCTCCTAGACTTGACTGGCATTTCAGTCAAGAATTGTGAGTTGGGGTGCCTTTTCTGTAATCTGCCCTAAATTCTTTTTACACTGGTGGCCATAAAAGGCTGATTGCGGTACACACTGACAGATTAAAAGCATCCATCTGGTGTGTTGGTGAATTTTGCTTGATACAACACAGCAGGCTGAAGTATTTTAAGAATAGAATGTTAGCTCTTTGGAGTTGGCCAAAAAGGTACTGTGGTGCTGGCACATTGTAACTTAACAAATCAGAGGCAAATAAATTCCAAACAGCTTTCCTGACGATAGCACAATGGGTATATTGCCAAGTTGTGTTTTAGAACCATATCAAATGTCCAATTTATAATGGATCTCCTTCGATGAGGCTTTCATGTAGTCAGTTACCAGCTGGTTGTTCAGTCAAATGGGGGTGCCTCTTGGAACCATTGAAAGTAATTTCAGTAGGGACTGGGGAGCAGCCTGGCAGGTCTGAAGCCAAGGGTTGGTTTCTAGCATCACTTACTATGCAGTGGTAATCACCTGGTTTGGGAGAATGCAATTGACTTGTTGTCATACTTTTCTTTCTTCTGTGTAAGTTAACTGTAGTTTTCCTGGTTCTCAAAACTGTTTTCTCCTCTGGTTCCAATTATCTGTTTGTAGAGGGGGCAAAAGGGTCACGTCATCATTGGAATGAAGCATCTTTTCTCAATAGAACAATATTGAGACCTTCATGATAAAATTGTGAACACTGGGTTTAGAGCACTGTCTTGAATGCATTCCAGCGGGTTTAGCATTTGCTGTGGTTGTGCCCACCTCCATGGATGTGGTTTCTTTTGAAGAGCCCACATGACTGTGCTTGGTTTTATTAGGCTCCCTGTGAAAAGTATCCCACATGTTATCAGGAGTGTATTTCAACATACACAGACTTGCTAATATTATATCTGTAAATGATTCTGATGTAACTTTGCTTCCAAGGCTATGGTTCTGGCTGGTTAAGAGCTGGTTTTGAATCCTGCCTTTTGCCCATGGCATATTGTGTTTCTATTGTAAAAACAGATATAACTGCGAGAGCTTATTAGGGGCCTCCAGGTTTGAAGGAATGTTCATATCTAAGTCCCTTCTAGAATACAGTAAAAATGAACTACTGACTGTCATAAAACTGGTTTCTGTACTGTCCAGGTTTAGTCAACATTATATGGGATTATAGATGCTAGGCTTCTGCTGTCTACTTGTCAGATGTCAGGACATTATGCTATTTCGAATGTGATTTGTGCCTTCATGACCTACCTCATAATGGTTAGGGTTCTGGTTTTCTCCCAGAAGACACTCAAAGCTAGTACTCTGAATATGAGCCATTTGTCCAGACTGCATTCATGCCAAGTAAATGACTTCCTTTGCTGTTTCAGAATTCTTCGCTGATAGGAGTTGTGTCTTTTTAATAGAGAGATCCATAAGTCTTTTTTGCTCAGGGAACAGATTGTGGCTACAAAATTTGCCACGAATCATGCAATGATAAAAGATTAAGTCATATCAATGTTGTTCTCTCCAGTTTCATTTGTACAATTAGTCATCCACATGTTTAATTTTATTTTCTATTTAATCTTAAAATTATATCTGGGTGCTGTAACCTGTGGTGATCTGAGCTCCTCCCTGCACCAAACCTGAGCCTGGAGACAACCCTGCCCCTCAGCCCCACTGTCTGTGTGTCTCTTTTGGCTTGTCAGAAGTTTTATCAACTTGGCTGACTTTGGGTGCATAAATGTTGAGTACACTTAGTATTTCTTGGCCTTTAAGGATTTCTCTATTGTGGGTCAAACATATCTGTTTGTAGAGGATGCAAAAGGGTCAGGGCATCTTTGGAATGCTGCATCTTATCTTGATAGAACAACTTTGAGACCTTCATCATAAAATTGTGAGCAGTGGGTTTGCAGAGGTCCTCAAACTTTTTAAACAGGGGGCCAGTTCACTGTCCCTCAGACCATTGGAGGGTCTGACTATAGTAAAAACAAAACTTATGAATGAATTCTTTTTTTTTTTTTTTTGATTTTTGGGCCACACCCGGTAACACTCAGGGGTTACTCCTGGCTATGTGCTCAGAAGTTGCTCCTGGCTTGGGGGACCATATGGGACACCGGGGGATCGAACCGCGGTCCGTCCAAGGCTAGCGCAGGCAAGGCAGGCACCTTACCTTTAGCGCCACCGCCCGGCCCCATGAATGAATTCTTATGCACACTGCATATATCTTATTTTGCAATGAAGAAACAAAACATAAAAATACAATATGTGACCCGTAGGTCATAGTTTGAGGACCACTGGTTTAGAGCATGCCTTGGATTCATTCCAGTGGGTGCAGCATTTGCTGTAGCTGTGCCCACCTTATGGATGTGGTTTCTATGAAGGGGCCGCATGACTGTCCTTGGCTTTTTTAGGCTCCCTGTGAAAAAGCTCCCACAAGATCTCAGGGGCAGAAGCCTAGCATCTATAATCACATATAATGATGACTAAATTTGGAAATTTAACAAATCAGAGGCATATAAATTCCAAACAGCTTTCCTAATGATGATGGTGCAATGGATATATTGCCCAGGCGTGTTTCACATCCATATCAAATCTCCAATTTATAGTTGACCTCCTATGATGAGGATTTCATGATAGTCAGTTACCAGCACAAGATTGTACAAGTGACTTGGTTTAATCATGAAATGACATCTTATTTCTTGGGACACCATGCACAAAACCTCCCGTAGCCTGTTAATTGGGGGGTCCTTCAAGCCCTGTGTCATGATGCTATCCCGAATGTCATTCATTTTTATTGAATATGGGCATTTATGACCTAATAATCAGTTGAGTTTTGGTTCTCTCCAGCCTCTCTGCACCCAACTATCTCTCATCTCACCATCCTGCATCTTCCACTAAGCCAAAATTCCCAAACTGTACAAAAATCAGCCTTCAAATAGAGGAGGTGACATTTCCTTTGGCACCCAAAAAAAATCACTTCTGACTATCCTGTAGGGAAGCGTCTTCATTAGATGCCAAGCCAGTATAACTACTGCCAATAATGTAATAGGAAATTAATTTCTCCTGACCGGCCCTCGATTTTTTCGTAATTTTCTTTAGCTTTCAGTATTTTCAAGTTAGAGTTTAGGAATTTGAAGTAGGATGGAGAAAACTAAACTTTCCATTGAAAGGATAGAGTATAATCTTTTTGGTATTGTGTGAATATACCTCCAAAGATCCTCTGATACTTATAACGGTGATGCTATGGGACAGGCTGCTTGATTGTTGGTCAATGCAGAGTGTTGGGATGTCTGAGAACAAGTACTAAAGGAGGAGCTGAATGCCAAATGTCAAGGAGGAGAAGCTAGCCAAAAGTAAACTGCCCATGTGGTGATCGTTACAAATTGAAGAGAGCACGTTTGCTTTGGTGGGGTTCATGTTGCTCTTACCCACCTAAATGTTCATTATGACACTTTGATCAACTTTTGGCCTTCGGTCTGCAGAGAATTTTGCCATTTTAGACAAACTTCTTCATTTGAAAGTTTAGTATCATAGTTGACTGGTTGTACTTTTTAGGAATAAGTGCACCCATGGCAGATCATTCTGCAGGGATGACCTTCGTCATCTCTGGTAGTTCAGTCAAATGCTGGTGCCTCTTGGAAACATTGAAGGCACTTTTAGTAGGTGCTGGGGAGCAGCCTGGCAGGTCTGAAGCCAAGGGTTGGTTTCCATCATCACTTACTATGCAGTGGTAATCACCTGGTTTGGGAGAATGCATTTGATTGGTTGTCACACTTCTTTTTTCTATGTAAGTTAACTGTAGTTTTCATGGCCCTTAAGACTGTTTTCTGGGCCCGGAGAGATAGCACAGAGGTGTTTGCCTTGCAAGCAGCCGATCCAGGACCAAAGGTGGTTGGTTCAAATCCCGGTGTCCCATATGGTCCCCCGTGCCTGCCAGGAGCTATTTCTGAGCAGACAGCCAGGAGTAACCCCTGAGCGCAGCCGGGTATGACCCAAAAACCAAAAAAAAAAAAAAAAAAAAAAAAAAAAGACTGTTTTCTACTGTGGTTCCAACTTGTCTGTTTGTAGAGGGGGCAAAAGATCACATCATCATAGAAATGACGCACCTATTTTTGGGGAAGGTGGCGCTAGAGGTAAGGTGTCTGCCTTACAAGCGCTAGCCAAGGAACGGACCGCGGTTCGATCCCCCGGCGTCCCATATGGTCCCCCCAAGCCAGGGGCGATTTCTGAGCACATAGCCAGGAATAACCCCTGAGCGTCAAACAGGTGTGGCCCAAAAACCAAAAAAAAAAAAAAAAAAAAAAAAAAAAAAAAGAAATGACGCACCTATTTTTGATAGAACAATTTTGAGACTTTCATGATAAAATTGTGAGCAGTGGGTTTAGAGCACTGTCTTGGATGCATTCCAGTGGGTGCAGCATTTGTTGTGGCTGTGCCCACCTCATTGATGTGGTTTCTATGGAATTGGCCCCATGACTGTCCTCTGGATTTATTAGGCTCCCTTTGAAAAAGTTCCCACAGGTTCTAGGCGGGGGGGGGGGGGGGGTTGGCAACCAACATGGTACTTGCTAATATATCTGTGGATGATTCTGATGTCACATTGCTTTCCAGGTTGTGGTTTCAGTCAAGATCTGATTATGAATCGTGTCTTTTGCCAGTGGCACACTGTATTTCTATTGTAAAAACAGAGGGGAGCTTAGAAGGGGCCTCCAGGTTTGAAGATCTGTCCAAAATCTTAGTCCCGTCCAGAATACAGTAAACTTGAACTGCTGACTGTCATAAAACTGGTTTCTGTACTGTCCAAGTTTGGTCAACATTATATGTGATTATAGATGCTAGGCCTCTGCTGTCTACCTCCTTCAGGACATTATACTATTCTGAATGTGATATGTACCTTCATGACCTCATAATGGGTAGGGTTCTGGTTCTCTCCCAATAGAGACCCAAAGCTAGTACTCTAATTCTGAGCCATTTGTCCAGACTGCATTCAAGCCAGGTAAATGACTTCAGTTGCTGTTTCAGAAGTCTTCGCTGATAAGGGTTGTGTCTTTTTAGTAGAGAGTTCCAAAAGTCTTCTGCTCAGCAGAACAGAATGTGGCTACAAAATTGGCCACAAGATATGCAATGATACAAGATTTAGTCTTATTAATATTGTTCTCTCCAGCATCATTTGTACAATTACTCATCCATATGTTGTGTAATTTTATTTTATATTTAATCTTAAAATTATTATATCTGGTGCTGAAACCTTTGGTGGTCTGAGCTCCTCCCTGCGCCAAACCTGAGCCTGGAGACACCCTCAGCCCCACTGTCTCTGTGTCTCTTGAGGTTTGTCAGAAGTTTTATTAACTTTGCTGACTTTGGGTGTATAAATGTTGAGTACACTTAGTGTTACTTGGCCTTTAAGACTTCCTCTATTGTGGGTCCAACATAACTGTTTGTAGAGGGTGCAAAACAGTCACGACATCTTTGGAATGATGCATCTTATCTCGACAGAACAACTTTGAGACCTTCATGATAAAATTGTGAGCTGTGGGTTTAGAGCACTGCCTTGGATTCAATCCAGTGGGTGCAGCATTTGCTGTGGCTGTGCCCACCTCATGGATGTGGTTTCTATGGAAGGGGCCTCGTGACTGTCCTCTGGCTTTTTTAGGTTCCCTGTGAAAAAGCTCCCACAGGATCTCAGGGGCAAAAGCCTAGCATCTATAATCACATATAATGATGACTAAATTTGGAAATTTAACAAATCAGAAGCAAATAAATTCCAAACAGCTTTCCTGATGATGATGATGCAATGGATATATTGCCCAGGTGTGTTTCACATCCATATCAAATTTCCAATTTATAATGGACCTCCTTTGATGAGGTTTTCATGTAGTCAGTTACCAGCACAATATTGTACAAGTGACTTGGTTTAATCATGAAATGACACCTCATTTCTTGGAACACCATGCACAAAAATTCCCGTAGCCTGTTTATTGGGGTGTCCTTCAAGCCCTGTGTCGTGATGCTTCCCAAAAGTCATTCATTTTTATTGAATATAGGTGTTTATGACCTAATAATGGGTTGGGTTTTGGTTCTCTCCAGCCTCTCTGCACCCAACTGTCTCTCATCTCACCATCCTGCATCTTCCACTAAGCCAAAATTCCCAAACAGTGTAAAACTCAGCCTTCAAAGAGAGGTGATATTTCCTTTTGGCACCCAAAGAAATCACTTCAGTATGTCCTATTGGGAAGTGTCTTCATTAGATGCCAAGCCAGTATAATTACTGCCTATAATGTAATAGCAAATTAATTTCTATTATGACCGCCCCTCAATTTTTCCATAATTCTCTATAGCTGTCTATGGTCTTCAGGGACCCCGACCAGCGGGTAAAGCTGGAGACCACGTCAGTAATTCGCGGTTCTCGAAGAAGAATCCGGCCTGGAATAGAAGAGGGGCTGGGAAAATGAGACTCGAGACGAGGGTCCGATCAGGAGTCCGTTTAATAAAAGAAAAATTAGACCTTTTATAGACAACGTAAAACAGAGAGAGAGTAGGGGCGGGGAACAGTAGGAATTGCTGTAATTTTCCACGGGAACATCTTGATTTTACAAGGTTAATAAGATTATCATCAGTCAAGAGATTTACATTATTTTTGAGCAACAAAGTACAAAATCTAATCTCAGCTTGGGCCTTTTGACCCCTGTCTTTACAAGGACATTTTGGAGCCTAGTAACTCCCTAGCTCTAGGCTATTTCTATTTCTTTGGATCCAAGGGCAAGGAAGGCCACATGCAGTTTCTAAAAAGCACTTTGGCCAAGATTTTCAGAAACTTCATTTTGATTAGTGAGAGGGCTTTTTAATTATTCCAAACAGTCTCCAACAGCTGTCAGTATTTTCAGTTATAGTCTAGGACATTTGAAGTAGGATGGAGAAAACTAAACTTTCCATTGAAAGGATAGATTAGCAGGGTCTTCAAACTATGGCCCGCTGGCCACATATTGTATTTATTCCCATTTTGTTTCTTCACTTCTAAATAAGATATATGCAGTGTGCATAGAAATTTGTTCATAATTTTTGTTTTTACTATAATCTGGCCCTCCAACAGTCTGAAGGACAGTGAACTGGCCCCCTGTTTAAAAAGTTTGAGGACCCCTGGTTAGAGTATAAACTTTTTGGTATTGTGTGAATACCTTCAAAGATCCTCTGATATTGGGCCGGGAAGGTGGCGCTAGAGATAAGGTGTCTGCCTTGTAAGCTCTACCAAGGAATGGACCACGGTTCGATCCCCCGGCGTCCCATATGGTCCCCCCAAGCCAGGGGCGATTTCTGAGCACATAGCCAGGAGTAACCCCTGAGCGTCAAATGGGTGTGGCCCAAAAACCAAAAAAAAAAAAAAAAAAAGATTCTCTGATATTGTAATGTCGATACTAAGGGACAGGCTGCTTGATTGTTGGTCAATGCGGAGTGTTGGGATATCTGAGAGCAAGTACTAGAGGAGGAGCTGAGTGCCAAATGTCAAGGAGGAGAAGCCATCCAAAAATAAACTGCCCATGTGGTGGTTGTTACAAATTGAAAAGAGCACTTTTGCTTTGCGGGGTTCCTGTTCCTCTTACCCACCTGAATGTTCATTATGACACTTTGATCAACTTTTGGTCCTCTATCTGCAGAGAATTTTGCCATTTTAGACAAACTTCTTCACTTAAAAGTTTAGTATCATAGTTGAGTGTCTTCTGATTTTATCTTTTCATTAGGTGCTGAGATATGACAACCTGCTCTTAGATCAAGTTGTTGCCATTTTCTCATTGTCAGGATGTCATAACAAAACTGGCACATGTTGGTGTCAGAGCAGTATTATGAATGTCCCAGAGGGAGTTTAGTTCCTGGAGCTGTATCAGTTCTATGTCTGAGATCTAGGGTTCGCGGTTGGACAGTCACTGTCTAATCACATGGAGTCTAAGTTGGGGGCCACATGACATATGTTCAAGGTGGGAGGTACTCCTGTATTGTAAAATGTATAAGGTCTTATCCCTAGTAGATAAGAGCTTGTTTCTATACGTAAAATTTCCCCGTTTTTAGTAAAATCATACAATTTTATATGTGAGTAGCATTGCTCTTCAAATTAAAAACTTGTTTGTTGGGGCCAGAGAGATAGCACAGCGGTAGAGCATTTGCCTTGCAGGCAGCCAATTCAGGATGACTGGTGGATCAAATCCCGGCATTCCTTATGGCTCCCCCCACCCCCGTCCCTGTCTGGCACAATTTCTGAGTGCAGAGCCAGGATTAACCCCTGAGAGCTGCCAGGTGTGACCCAAAAACAAACCCAAGGGGCCGAAGAGGTGGCGCTAAAGGTAAGGTGTCTGCCTTGCAAACGCTAGCGTAGGACGGACAGCGGTTTGATCCCCCGGAGTCCCATATGATCCCCCTAAGCTAGGAGAGATTTTTGAGCGCATAGCCAGGAGTAACCCCTGAGTGTCAAACAGATGTGGCCCAAAAACAAACAAACAAAACAAACCCAAAAAAACTTGTTTGTTTGTTCTTCTGAAAAATATAGTGCAACATGTATTCATCTATATGCCAGTAAAATAATATTAATTATATACCTAAATTGCTGTCATTTGTTATATATCTTAGTCACAGCTATGAGTCAACAAAAATCATAAAAATAAGCAAATGGGTATGAATATTTTGGTGATATCCTGTGAAATCACTATTTACATTTAAGTATACTAGGATATATATATAAATTACTGTAGAAAAAGTGATGTTCGGGACTGGAGAGATAGCATGGAGATAAGGTGTTTGCCTTACATGCAGAAGGTCGGTTGTTCAAATCCCGGCATCCCATATGGTCCCCTGAGCCTGCCAAGAGAGATTTCTGAGCATAGAGCCAGGAATAACCCCTGAGTGCTGCTGGGTGTTACCCAAAAACCAAAAAAAAAAAAAAAAAAAGTGATTCTTTTTCATAACAATAAGCATGTGATAGTTATGCCTAGAATAAAATTAAAATATATCAAGGAATATTTCCATATTTATCAGTATATTACAATGAAAAATAAGAAAACAAAATAGAGGGCAAGAGCAGTGACGCAAGCAGTAGGGCGTTTGCCTTGCACATGCTAACCCAGAATGACCGAAGTTCAATCCCGCTGTTTCTTATATGGTCCCCCCAAGCCAGGAGCAATGTCTTAGCACATAGCCAGGAGTAACCCCTGAGCATTACTGGGTATGGTCCAAAAACAAAAATATAGATACATTTAATTTACTGAAGGATATAAATGATCAGAAATGCATATTGAATGTAAAATAACTTTTTCTTATAAAAATAAAAAGACTGAAATACTGACTCTAAAATAATATTATACAAATCAGGTAAATTATGAATTCTAGAGAGGTCTTGAAACTTTTTCACTTATTTATGACTTAAGAAATTAATAGGGGGGCCCGGAGAGATAGCACAGCGGCGTTTGCCTTGCAAGCAGCCGATCCAGGACCAAAGGTGGTTGGTTCAAATCCCGGTGTCCCATATGGTCCCCCATGCCTGCCAGGAGCTATTTCTGAGCAGACAGCCAGGAGTAACCCCTGAGCACCGCCGGGTGTGGCCCAAAAACAAAACAACAAAAAAAATGAATAGGGGCCAGAGAGATAGCATGGAGGTAAGGCGGTTGCCTTTTATGCAGAGGGTTGGTGGTTCGAATTCTGGCATCCCATATGGTCCCCCAAGCTTGCCAGAAGTGACTTCTGAGCATGGAGCCAGGAGTAGCCTCTGAGCACTGCTGGGTGTGACCCAAAAACCAAAAAAAAAAAAATTGATGAATTAAATATGACTCTAGTACTGTAATTATACACAATTAAATCAGAGAATCATGATAAACTTTGAGAATAAATTGTTCTGCATATTAATGTTTTGAAACATATAAGTCAAGGAAATAGGAAAAGTAGAGTTTAAACTAATTTATGTCAGAATTCTTGGGAATATTAAAAATGTAGTCAAGAAAAAATGGATTGACTTATTTATGTTGAGGTAAAGAATTCCATCCAGAATAAACCATGAAAATATGGCCAAGAAGGGGCTTAAATCTTTCTGGCTTAATTGCATGTTATCCTTGTCTTTTCCATCAAACACAAAACAATTTTATTTTATTTTCATGTCTCACTTTTATTTTCCTGAAGAAGTCAACTAGCAAGCAAATATTTTTTCTATTCTTTTCTGAAATTGAGCATGTCTCTCTAGTAATTGCCTACCGACTAATTCTTTTTGCTACTTTCTTTTTTTTGTTTGTTTGTTTGTTTTGTTTTGTTTTGGGGTCACACCCGGCGGCACTCAGGGGTTACTCCTGGCTCTGCACTCGTGGCAGGCTCAGGGGACCATATGGGATGCCAGAATTCAAACCACCATCTGTCCTGGACTGGCTGCGTGCAAGGCAAATGCCCTACCACTGTGCTACCTCTCCCGCCCTGTTCTAATGTTTTTATCAACAGGAAAACACCTTCAGTGTGTGCTGGAAGACATGGATTCCCACTACCGTGTTCATTATTAGATGTTTTAGTGTCTTAACTTCAATTTTATTTATGTATATAATAAACTTTAATGTTTTTGTTCACAGTGATCCATGAAGAGATAGTTTGGATGCCCTGGGTTTATTTTTGATTTTCGGCTACACCTAGTGATGCTCAGGAGTTTCTCCTGGCTATGCACTCAGAAATTGCTCCTGGCTTTGGGGACTATATGGGATGCCTGGGGATTGAACCGAGATCCATCCTAGGCTAGTGCGAGCAAGGCAGATGACTTACTCCCTGCGCTATCGCTCCAGCCTTGATGCCCTAGATTTGTGATACAAGTGAGATATTATGCTGGATATCATGCTTTTTGATAATTATGTCTTAGGAAAAAACAGTGCTCAGTGCTCACTTTGGCAGCACATATACTAGAAAAAACTGCTCATTATGATAATGTCTTAACAAATATTTTATTTTTTTCAGTTGATTATACCTGCTTGTATGATTGAATGTATTTCTCCACAGAGATCCTTGGATAAGACGGACTCTTGCTACAGTGCTCAGTCATTGAGTGTGTTATTTACAATTCTAATTCTTGCTAGTTTTTTATTATATCATGTGACTTTGTTCTCAGTTTGCTTTCAGGATAGGAACCTGGATGTCTGAAATTTATGATACTATACTTCAAGGTGCAGACTCTTTTTACAGTATTAGCCATATTACTTAATATTCTAGACTTGAGAATTATGATTGTTTTGGGAAAGTTCTGTGCTTATTCTAGACATGAAGTTTGGAGGGTTGTTTGTTTTGGGGGTGTTTGTTTTTGTTTTGGGGCCACACTTGGTGATGCTCAGGAGTTACTCCTGGCTATGCACTCAGAAATCACTCCTAGCCCCGGGGACCATATGGGATGCCAGGGATTGAACCCAGGCCTGTCCTGGGTCAGTCACATGCAAGGCAAATGCCCTACTGCTGTGCTATAGCTCCAGACCCACCATGAAGCTTTTTTTTGGGGGGGTCACACCTGGCAGCACTCATGGGTTACTCCTGATTCTATGCTCAGAAATCGCACCTGGTAGGCTCGGGGGACCATATAGGATGCCAAGATTCGAACCACCATCCTTCTGCATGCAAGGCAAATGCCCTACCTCCATGCTATCGCTTCAGCCTTCAAAGCTTTTTATTTTGAGAAAAGTTCCACTCCATCAACGTTGAGTACTCCAAGGAACTGGAAAATTTTTACACCTGACATGCTGGCTTTTTTGTTTGTTTTTCTGGGGTTTTGAGGGGCCACATCCAGCTGCACTCAAGGGTTACTCTGAGCTCTGTGCTCAAAAACTGCTCCTTTGGGATGCGGGACATGGGTCACCCCAGCACCCTTCTACCTCCTTCCTCTGGTACTCCAGGACTTTGCCTGGCCACATGGCTGGGCAAGCCAGCAAGGTGGGTCCCTTGGAGGAGTTTATTGGTTTTCCTAGGCTTTCCCCATTTCCCTCCCAGCTCCAAAGGGAGGGTCTGGGGTGAAGGCTCTGACCTTCCGGCCTTCTGGTTCCGGAAGGATCTCTTTCCTTCCTGGGAGCCGAGCTGGGAGGTCCTGCCAGCATGGCGTTTGGCAGCCCTCTGCCATGCCAAAGGCCTCTGTAACCAGAGGAAGGGGTGCAGGACATGGGTCACCCCAGCACCCCTCTACCTCCTTCCTCCAGTACTCCAGGGCTTTGCCTGGCCACATGGCTGGGCAAGCCAGCGAGATGGGAATAGCAGCACAATAGGTTCTGGCATTAGGACTTACCAGGGTATTTTTCTTATTAAATCTGTCCATTGTGAAACCACGCGGGGGTTATGAGAAATATATGGATATCATTGTTTTTCATCTGCTGTCCAGGCGCTCGTTTTATTCCTTTACTCCCTCACTCCCATCTCTTGTTACTCCACATTTAACCATATTTCTGTACTAATGATTTTTGTTTTGGCCAAGGTAGATTACATATCTCTCACAGTAATTTTTTGGGTGGAGTCTGAAGCTTCAGCAGGGAACACATCACGGCAAGGCTCCATGCTGTAGGCTTTTTGGCCAAGATAAGGGGAAGATGCAGCCTCGACTGCCCCCCACAGCCTTCTCTCTCCTTCCTCCCGGTCCCCAGGGTTATTCCTGGACACCTGCTCAGGGTCCCAGAAAGTGGGTTCCAGTGAGGTGCAATTTAAAAGAGACCCCAGGCTTCCTTGTTCCTGCAAGGGGCTGGGAAGGGATTGCTGAACTTTCAACTTCCAGCAATTAAGAAGCAAACACCTCTTGGAGAGTCAGAAGCTTCAGCAGGCAACAAGGGGAGGACATGGCTCCATGCTCTCTTCGCTTGTCCAAATCACAGACCAAAGTGGTGTCTCGGAAACACCCCCCACCCTCTTGACTATTTTTAAAACATAAAAGGGTCATGTGTATCTCCTTTGTATATCTCAGATGTATTTCCTTAACATCTATAACTCTTTTATCTCCTTTGTATATCTCAGATGTATTCCCTTAACATCTATAACTCTTTTCGAATATCCTCATATAAGTGACAATTTTGCCTACTGGATTTGTTATTTGATTGTTTGATTTTCCCCCTTTGAGATCGGTTTTATAAGCAATACTGGTAGAAGAGTATCTCTGTATAGATTTCATGTATGTACTAAGTTAACGGGGAATGTTGGACTTTATTCGTCGGCCCCCAGATGCACCAATATCTTGTGGCATTGCTTCTCTTTTGCATAGGCACATTAAAATGGGAAAATAATACATATGCAAACAAGTTCTTATCTAATAGAGATGGGAACACAAATTTGGTAATGCAATTAGGCCTTTTACCCTGAACATTGGCATAATGATTTGGCTCAGGCCTCAGAAGAATGGGCATCACCCACACACACATGAACAATGGATACCATCTATGGAAACAACCACAATTGCCTTTAACATTACCAGGATCCAAGCCTCTACCAGGGAAGACCTGCCACTGCTTTGGCATTGACTTACTCCAAAGAGTGCTCCCAACACCCAGACGACTCAGCAACAGTCTGCATGCAGGGCAGATCGCTCCGCATTTAATAGTATGCTGAAACTAGAGGATGCCTGACATCGATGAAAGAAATGCACAGAATCCAGAGTCTTTAAATAATTAAGAATCTGATACCGGGCCCCAAGAGATAGCACAGCAGCGTTTGCCTTGCAAGCAGCCGATCCAGGACCAAAGGTGGTTGGTTCGAATTCCGGTGTCCCATATGGTCCCCTGTGCCTGCCAGGAGCTATTTCTGAGCAGAGAGCCAGGAGTAGCCCCTTGAGCAATGCCAGGTGTGGCCCAAAAACCAAAAAAAAAAAAAAAAAAAAAAGAATCTGATACCAACAATAGCTAAAGTGTAAAAAAGTTTCACCGGGACCTTGAAAATGACTGGAGTTGGACTGATCCAGAGTCGGTCTTAGGCCAATAAACTTCTGTGGTGAGGCCTTTTTGTAATCAGGTCAAGGATTTTTTTCCATTTTCCCCATTTTACTGGACCTATGCAAACAATGGAGATTGCCACTATCACACCTTTACTATATTTTTTTACTCTTATCCTTTAAGGAAAAAAAAATACAACTTACTGAACTTAAAAAACAAATAACTGTAGTAGAATGCCTGTCTTGAATACAGGCAGGGGATGGGAAGGGGGGAAGGGGTAATGTTACACTGGTGAAGGGGGGTGTTCTGGTTATGATTGTAACCCAACTATGATCATGTTGCTTAAATAAAAAATATATTTAAAAAAAACTGCTCCTTTGGATCAATCTTTTTGTCCTTCTGTATGTATAGATGTGAGTGAGGTGGCCACCTCTGTGTTTGTTTAATATCTGTTTGTACTGTGTATAATGTCTGTTTAGGTGGTATCTCAGCTTTTCCCTTATTTCCTATTGTTTTCTTTTATTGTCCCAACACCAATTTATTAAATCTTCCTAGTTAACTTTTTACCTTTAGTTATTAACTTCTCATTAACCACCTTTATATATGCTGCCAGTGTGAATACTCACCTCCAACCTGGCTCCTGTATACATCACAGGGAGATGACACCACCACTATGAACTGCCCACTGCTTGGAGAATGGGACTTGGGAGGCAATGGTGCCACATGGTCCACTCCAGGGGCTACTCCTGCATGAAGGTCTCCTCTGGTAGCTGATGCTGTCAGAGTTGCTCTAGTCATGGGGCTGTGAATCATTCTCCATAGTCACACCGCTATTGCTGATGTGTTTTTGGCAATTGCCTTTTTGTCACTTCACTTCAGCATAAGACTGTTGTTCATGACTGGTTTGAGGCTTTTGAGAAATTCTTGGCTCAAGGACATTTCCAAATCTGTGACTGCTGTGAACCATTTTCTCAGACGCCACAAGACCACGGTGACTGAACAGATGATCCAGAAATTTTATACTTATCAATTTTTAAGACTTATAATGGATATGTATATCTCCTTTATATAATTCTTACATGTATCTCTTTAACATATATTCTTTATTGTATATATTATTATATAGTTATAGATTTCCCCCTTTTTCTTTAGATTTGCTAGTAGAAAAAATTTTTAGAAGATATTATAGGTAGTTCTTGGAGTTTTGTATTATTTATAAAGCTAGGTTATTGAGATTGCATGGTTTGTTATTACTTTCCAATTAGGCCCCAATAGTATTCTTTGACATAGTTTTTTGTTTGTTTGTTTGTTTTGCATGGGTGCATTAAAATTGGAAAATATTAGATACTAAGAGGAGTTATTGTCCATTAGGGATGAAAATTTAGTAATTTCTGATTACAGGGGATCTCCCACTCTGAACAGTTGCCATAATGACTTGACTTAGGCTTTAGTGGTTTTCAGCATCAAGAAAAGTTCCGAAGTTGGTTGGGAGAGACTCCCTCCTACCATGATATTCCTAAAGAGGATGAGAAGTCTAAAGCCACTTTCCAGCTCATCATACTGACAATCTTCCCATTATTACCTCATTGCATAAAACAGATTGGCCTAGGAAAACTGAAGATCATCTAAGTATGTTTGGAACTGCCTTGGCACATATCTGACCTGGGATGGGCTAACATGCTAACCTGACGATGACTTAGAAATTAGCAATGACATGTTCAGTAGGCAGATTTCCCTGCCTCACCACGTAATGGTGAGATGAAACCAGGTGACGTCTCAGGACATCATGATTTCAACATAGGATAAATGCTAACACCAATATCTTCAATTACTGAAACCTGACAGCAGAAACCATGTTTGAGGAAACCCTACCTGAGACCTTGAAGCAAGACTTTAAAGTTAGACAAATTAATGTGCCCAGAGCCTGCAGTTGGTCTTATGGCAGGAGCTTCATTAGTAGGGACACCCTGTCTTTTAGGACCAAAGTTTTTTCTTCCCAATTTTCCAACTTTTGCTGCGCCTATGCAAAATTCTGCCAACCCCTTTATTTTTTTAGAGACATCTGTCTTTCCTTAATAAGTTCACTTTCCGTTGGGTGTGCATTACCTTGTTTTACCTCTTATTTCCACATTTTTTCCATAAAGTTAATTAGGGAGAGATGTGGGATTAATCAGATCTCATCCCACTCAGTATATGCCTTGTTACTCATTGGTTGGAAATATCTCTGAACATAGTGCCTTGGATTGGTGTTTAGATCACATGATCCCACCTCTGGCTGTGACCTGTTCCTTCCGAATAAATATTCAGATTTTTAGGAAAATGCCCCCCTTACATTTCCAGGCTTCCCACTTCTTAGGAGCTTGCTACTTCTTAGGGGCTGAAAGCATACGTATTGGAATTCCTGAATCCATTTCTCCCTCCATGTATGTGCGTATGGATTATTTCCTAGATCAATGTTTGCTTCTAGAATCACATCTCTCCAGTGTCTTGGCTTTAGAATCTGAGACCAAATTCTAGAATCAGACCCCACTGTGAGATTAAAATTTTTTTTCAAATTTTATTTTACTTAACTATTTCTTTTATAATTATGCTTACTGTTTTGTTGTAACAAGAAATATAAAATACATTATTTTGTGCCTGGCAACAGGGCAGACGTGGGGTGGGGGCTTGAGGGGACTGGGAACATGGTGGAGGGAAAAGCATATGGTGGTGGGATAGACTGGTATTAAAACATTGAAGCCCCAAACAACTGTATTGTGAACAACTTTTTAAATCACTGCTTTTAAATAAAATTTATTTGTTTGTTTGTTTTTGGGCCACACCCATTTGACGCTCAGGGGTTACTCCTGGCTATGCGCTCAGAAATCGCCCCTGGCTTGGGGGGGACCATATGGGACGCCGGGGGATCGAACCACACACCTTACGTCTAGCGCCACCTTCCCTGCCCCTAAATAAAAATTTTTAATTAATGGGGCACGGAGAGATAGCACAGCGGCGTTTGCCCTGCAAGCAGCAGATCCAGGACCAAAGGTGGTTGGTTCAAATCCCGGTGTCCCATATGGTCCCCCATGCCTGCCAGGAGCTATTTCTGAGCAGACAGCTCAGGAGTAACCCCTGAGCACCGCCGGGTGTGGTCCAAAAACCAAAAAAAAAAAAAAATTTTTTTAATTAAAATGATCATCTGCTTTCCTGAGCCACCAGGGAAGAGACAAAATGTCCACACAATTAAAGCAAAGGGATTGAGTGCTCAATCCTGGAGTTCTAAATGCCAGTTGCCACTAGAAGATACCATGCTTCCTGAAAAATGGCTGATTGCAGGGCTGGGTGGGGAAAGTATAAAACAAGACAGAACATTTTAGATTTGCCATGAAGATTAAAAAATAAAAAAGCGGGGGGGGGGGGGGCGGAGAGATAGCCCAGCAGTAGGGCGTTTGCCTTGTATGTGGCAGCTCCATGACAGTCGGTGGTTCGAATCCAAACATCCCATATGGTCCCCCGTGCTTACCAGGAGTAACCCCTGAGCGTGGCCGGGTGTGACCCAAAATTAAATTCTCAGCACCCCACATGCTAGGAGTAATTCCTGAGTGCAAAGCCAGGAGTAACCCCTGAGCACCACAGGATGTGGCCCCAAAACACAAAAATAAAATAAAAGTAGGGATTGGAGAGATAGTACAATGGGTAAGGAGCTAGCTATCCTTGAATGTGGCTGACTTGGGTCCCATCTCTACAGAAGCTCATATAGTATATAATTGACCGTCGATATGGTCATAACAGTTAAGGTCTTGCTATTTCACCTCATTCTTTGTTTTCATCCTGTGTATTATCAAGATGTCCAGAATCTATCGCTAAAGTATCTAAACGGCGGGCTCTGATCAAAGGCAGATCATGCAAACATTTGGGGGATGAGGCCCTAGCAACTGAACAGGCTGGGGGGCCCTTAATTTGCACATGTCACACCCAGGCTCAACCTAGGCTCACATATGGCCCATTCAGGAGTGATCTGATTCTTGAGTGCAGAACCAGATAAATAAATAACCCCTGAGCACCGCCAGGTATGGCCCCAAAATATCTCCTGGGGAGTGCTGCTGAGAGCCACCCCAAGCGGGGAGGCCGCCATGACTGGCATGAAAGGTTTGAACTGGGCATCCCAAGTCTGCACACAGCAAACAAATCCGACTTGCAGCCAGGATCCTTGATTCCGCTCACACAAGGCCCGGGAGCCGAGGACCTGGGGAAGCTGGGCGATGACCGGGAGTAACCCGGCCGGCATTTGGGCGGCTGCAATGAGCGGGAAAACCCGCGGTCTGAGTGGGAACTCCAGAGCCAGAGCCTGCACTGACTCAGATTTCGAGCATTGCATCCCCGCGAGGGTTCAAGCCTTGCAAGGAGAAGGGGCCCGAGAATGACCGCGTAGGGCTCGAGAGACGGGTACGGGGTCGGCAATATAAGCCTCTCCGCGACTCCCACCTAACGGGACGCCAGCAGGTAGGAGGAGTGTGAGCCGGGCTTAGGCGCACGCAACCGCAGTGAGGCAGTGGGGCGTGGCCTATGGAGTAAGGGCGGGGCATAAGCGCTGGACGACTCTCGTTCATTGGTCTCTGTGACGCTGTGGTGTGGGCGGGGCTAACTCGGGGGCGGGATCTAAGTGCGGACGCGCGTGCGCACTGGATGCAGTGGGCGGGGCTAAGGGCCCAGGGCTCTAGCTCTGGATCGGGCTCGGGCTCGAGCGGGCTCGGGCTCCGTCCGGCTCCGGGCGGAAGCGGCGGGGCCAAGGGGACCAGGTAACGCGACGGATGCCGGGACCACGGCGGCCGGCGGACGATGCTGCCTCTCCTGGGCGCCGCCGCGCTGGTGCTGGTGGCCGGGGCGTCGTGGGGGTCACCCTACCCGGCGGGTGAGCGAGCGGCGGGGAAGGCGCGGCCCGAGGAGGGATCGAGCCCCGGGGGGGACATGGGGGAGTCGCGAGCCGGGCGGGCGGCGGCGAGTGAGCGCTATTAGGCGTCGCGGGATCCTCGCAGCCCCCGGAGGACGGTGCCTGGGGTTCGATCGCTCGTGCGGAGGGACCCCCGCGCCCCCAAACCCCGCGAGGGGTTCCCGGCTGGTTTTGCTGGGGGTGGCGTCCGGTCCGGGGTCTCGGGGGATCTGGGCGGTGCCCCTAGTGGCACTTTACTAGGGAGCCCTCGCCTGCCCTGCCCGGAGCCCGCTGGGCTCTTTTAGTGATTGATGATGGAGTGAGTGAGTAATCGATCGATTGATTGATTGATTGACTGGTTTGGAGGCTGGCTGGATGGATGGGTGGGTGGGTGGGTGGGTGGATGCCCTCCTGGATGGATGGATGGATGGATGGATGGATGTCTCCGGGTCCCTGGCGCCCTTCCTCTGCCCCTGCCCCCTTCGTATTGGTCTGCGAATAGGACTGAGTCTGTGAAATCTAAAATGCTGTTTAATAGCCAAAGGTTCCAGTTCCTGTGCTTTTAGTTTTCAGGTTTATCACCCACAAGCCTGAGGCCTGGGCTGTGAGATTAGCCACAGGAGCCCAGGACTCTTCCCCCCCCCACCCCCCCACCAGGTTCCACCACTTCTCCTTAAAGGTCTGTGTGGAATAGGCCAGGTGCCAGCGCTCGCCAACTCCTGTCGAGACTCACTCGGGGCTGGGTACAATCTCCTGAATTCTCAGAGGCTGAGAATTTGATTTAGAGTGTGTGGTAAGGGAGAGTTCAAGGAGTTGAAGAGTAAATGAGAATCTGAGGCAGGGAGATCCAGTGGCTGACTCCAAACGGGGAAAGAATTTCAGAACACATATAATCCTCTGTAAAACTCTAGATAGCAGCATTGCTCATGGGAAGCAAAGGTAGCTGCCCCAGTAAAGAAATTTCTTCAGGAGTGCAACTTCTTTGGAGAAAGTCTGCCAGAGAGAACAAGCTTACCTTGGGACAAAATAAAGGCTAGAAATAGTGAAGGAGCAAGAATCAAAGTTTTCATTTTCATTTCTTTTGTTTGGGCAGCACCTGGCGGTACTCATGAGTTACTTTTGGCTCTGCACTCAGGAATTACTCCTGGCAGTGATCTTTGAAGGATCATATGAGAATCTAACTAGGTTGATGGGGTACAAGGCAAATGCCCAAAGTACTGCAAGTGGCTTGGGGCCCCAAATGTATCTTTGATCCCCTTTCCACACCCCACCCCCTTTTCCAGCTAGCTCTGTGAAATGCTCACCGGCTTGTCTTTAAATTTTGTTTGGCTTGTTCATCGGTCTTAGTTCTTAAATTGTACACGTGGGGTTGTCGATCAATACTTATTATTTCTCTGTGAATGGTCAAATGCCCATCTTCAGGAATACATTTACATGCTTTTATTAAACCTTTTATTAAACCAATTATAAACAGATCCTTGGATTTGGAGTGCAGAAAGGCTACCTGTGTGTGTGTGTGTGTGTGTGTGTGTGTGTGTGTGTGTGTGTGTGTGTGTGTGTGTGTGTGTGTGTGTTGGGTGTCGGGGAATAAGGGTCGCAAAAGTGGCATTTGGTGGTGAGCACCATATGACAGTGACTTCTTGTCTTCGAGAAGACACAAACACTCCTGAAGCATGTTATGTGCACCAGAATTATCTCCAGTAAAACACTGTAAATAAAAGGTGTTTTGAAACCTGAGCTTTTCATTGAGAGAGCCCCAGGCACTTAGTGATATAGAGGAAGTTCCTGTGAATCCAGCTAGGTACTGGATGAAAATGCTGATTAAGTGTAAAGCAGCTGAGAACTTAAAGAAATTGCAATCTTGGTGCTGGTGAGGTGGCGCTACAGATGAGGTGGCGCTACAGGTAAGGTAGCCTTGCAAGCGTTAGCCAAGGAAAGACCGAGGTTTGATCCCCCGGCGTCCCATATGGTCCCCCCAAGCCAGGGGCGATTTCTGAGCTCTTAGCCAGGAGTAACCCCTGAGCATCAAATGGGTGTGCCCCCCCCCCCAAAAAAAAAAAGAAAAAAGAAAGAAATTGCAGTCTTACATAGAGATGTAACCCAAAGGAGCAGTTCTTTGTTACTGCCTTAAAAAAAAAAAAAAAAAACTTTAATAAGTTTTAGGAGCCTTCAGATAAGATGTGAGTCTGCATTAGTGTGCAACTGAACTGTGCACTTTAGTAATGCAGAGTGCCCCAGAACAATCAGTATAAACTGGAGTGCAAAAAGGTTTCCTGGGGCAGAGCAGTAGCATTTGCCTTGCACACAGACGACCTGGGTTCATTCCCAGCATCCCATATGGTCCCTCCACCCAAGCCTGCCAGGGGTGATTTCTGAGCTCGGAGCTAGGAGTAACCCTTGAATGGTTCCAGTTATGGCTCAAAAACCAAAAAATAAAGAAAGGTTTCCCTCAGAAGGTCAAACCTGACCTGGGTACTACAGAATTTGGATCGCCAGAAAAGAAAGAAGGGAAGATTGGCAGAGTGAGAAGAAACTGCCCTGCCCATGTGGGGAGAAACCTACCTCAGGACTAAATTTCATTCCTTAAGCCAGAAATAAGTGGCCTAATCTCTAGGAGGAAATCCATACAAACAAATAGAAAACATGATGGACAATAATTAGAATCCTGGCATCCCATATGATCCTGAGCCTGCCAGTAGCGACTTCTAACCACAGAGCCAGGAGTAACCCCTGAGTGCTGCCAGGTGTTACCCCCCCCCCAAAAAAAAAAAAAAAAAAAAGCAAAATAGAAAACAGGCCCAACTGATGGAAAATGTGTTTTTCAGAGATGAAACTTGGGCTTAAGCCCCAGTTTCATGGCTCCTAGGTAGTTAAGTGTGCAGGCATGTATATCTGTGTACACATACACACACACACACACACACACAATTGTGCAGAATTGATCTGACCAGCTGTCAAGTCCTTGTCAGACTCCTGGAAGTCCTCACTGACATCCTAAACATTCAGACCTTGTCTCAATTGTGTTGACTTCCGGTGAACCCATCCCTTTGAAATCATGTTGTCCTTTGCTCTGAGACCATGTGTTGTGCTCAGAACATCAAACGAGAAACCACGTTTCTCGTAAACAGTGGCCGCCTTTATCTTTTACAGCAATATTATTACTTCCCAAGTCAGAGTTTCTATTTTTATACAGACTTCTTTCCGTTTCCATTAAAAGAAAACACTTTTATTTTATTTTTCCACTTTCATTGAGATATGATGACACATAAAACTTTTTATGGGTTTTATTTATTTTTTGGGGGGCCACACCCGGTAATGCTCAGGGGTTATTCCTGGCTATGTGCTCAGAAGTTGCTCCTGGCTTGGGGGACCATATGGGACACCGGGGGATCGAACCGAGGTCCGTCCAAGGCTAGCGCAAGCAAGGCAGGCACCTTACCTTTAGCGCCACCGCCCGGCCCATGGGTTTTATTTTATTATTTTGGTTTTGGGACCACACCTGGTAGTGCTCAGGGCTTGGCCCTAGGAATCATTCCTGATGGAATTTGGGGGGCCATTTGTGTATGGTTCAGGATATCAAACCCAGGTAGGCCACATATAAAATGAGTGCCCTAGCTGCTGTAATATCTTTCTGGCCCTACATTTGAATGGTGGGTATGGGGTGGGGGGTTGTGGACATAGACCCAGTGATAGTATCATCACTCTGCACTCAGGAATCACTCCTTGCAGTGCTAATGTACCATATGGGATTCTGGGAACTGAACCTGGGTCTGTTATGTGCAAGGCAAATGCCCTATATACTATACTATCCACTCCCAATTTTTGGGGGGCTACACCCTTCAGCACTCAGGGTTTACTTCTGGATCTATGCTCAGAAATTACTCCTGGCAGGCTCATGGATGGGGAGGGGGGGCATATGAAACACTGGATTTGAACTCAGGTCAGCCACGTGCAAGGCAAATGAGGTCTCTACCAACCCCAACCAGCGCCACTTTTTATGGGTTTTAAAAGCTCAGCTCTCTCAGGCAAATGGGCATAATAATGGATTTCACTGTTGTGAGAGTGTTAGATGTTTTTATCTTTTATTATTATTATCATTTATTTTTGGTTTCCGGGTCACATCTGGCAGCACTCAGGGGTTACTCCTGGATCTATGCTCAGAAATCGCTCCTGGCAGGCTCAGGGACCATATGGGATGCCAGGATTCAAACTACCGTCCTTCTGCATGCAAGGCAAATGCCCTACCTCCATGCTATCTCTTTGGCCCCTATTAGGTGTTTTTAAATATGTTTTTGTTTTGTTTTGTTTTGTTTTGTTTTGGGGCCATACCCTGCGGTCCTCAGGGGTTACTCCTGGAGCTGTCTGCTCAGAAATAGCTCCTGGCAGGCACGGAGGACCATATGGGACACCAGGATTCGAACCAACTACCTCTGGTCCTGGATCGGCTGCTTGCAAGGCAAACGCTGCTGTGCTATCTCTCCAGGCCCTTAAATATGTTTTTTATTTCCAGTGATTTGTAATATGCATTTCCCCTCATACACACTTGAATTTTTACAGTCACGACTGACTATGCTCAAGACTTATTCAGGGATCACTTCAGGCTCAGGGAACCACATGTAGTACTAGGATTGAACTTGGGTTTGGCTGCATGCAAGCCAAGTATCCTACCCACTGGACTATCTCTCTGGCCCTACTTTTTCTTTTCTTAGGTGAGGGAAGGTTATGGGCCACACCCAGCAATGCTCAGGGGCAACTCCTGGCTCTGCCTTCAGAAATCACACTCCTGGGGCAGTGCTTAGGGTACCACATGGGGAGCCAGCGATCAAACCTGGGTTTACTACAGACAGGACAAGTGCCCTTCCCACTGTGCTAGCTCTTCAGTCCAGGTTATAAAATATATATGTATATGTATATTGGTTTTGGGGTCGCACCTGGCAGCGCTCAGTGATTATTCCTGGCTCTACGCTCAGAAATTGCTCCTGGCAGACTCAGGGGACCATATGGGATGCTGGGATTCAAACCACTGTCCTTCTGCATGCAAGACAAACTCCCTACCTCCACGCTATCTCTCTACTCCCACCTTTTTACTGTCTTTCCAGGGAGAGAAGCTCTGAAATCGCCTCAAAATGTAAATGTTTCCATCATTGATGACAACATTACCCTGAGATGGGAGCGGAGCCCTGAGAATGGCAGGAATGTTACTTTTTCCACATATTATCAAATGTATGTTACTCTTAAATTCTTTTTATATGCTAGAATCATCAATATTTTTTCTTGTCTAAATTTAACACTGTCCTTTTCCTTTTTTTACATTGGGATAAAGAAGTTTTCCATATTTTCTTTTGTTTTTGTTTTTTTTTTGGGGGGGGGTCACACCCGGCACTGCTCAGGGGTTACTCCTGGTTTCAAGCCCAGAAAACGCTCCTGGCAGGCTTCGGGGGACCATATGGGATGCCGGGATTCGAACCACTATCCTTCTGCACCTAAGGCAAACAAACGCCTTACTGCTCTATCTCTCTGGCCCCAAGGTGTTCATACTTTTTAAGATATTTTATATGTATTTCCATATTTTTTATAACTTCATTTCTACAACAAAGGGAGACATTAAGTTTTATAGCTTTTTTATCTAGCAAATATAGGTTAAAACTAATATTATTATATACGATTTATTTTCCAAACCATGCTACTTTTTTTTTTGTTTGTTTGTTTGGGGACCACACCCAGCAGTGCTCAGGGGTTATTCCTGGCTCTGTGCTCAGAAATTGCTCCTAGTAGAGTCGGGGGACCGTATGGGATGCCGAGGATTGAACCTGGTAGACTACTTGCAAGGCAAATGCTATTGCTTCGGTCCCAAAACCATGCTACTTTTGAGAATGAAAAGCAGCACTTAAGTTTAGATAAATTGGATGGAGTTCAAACCAAAAGTTCCCCTGACAGACTTGGGTGGGATACAGTAAAACAGTCTAACTTAGAAATATATTGTGTGCTGAAACAGTTGTGCATAAAGAGCTTAGAATAGTGTCATGGAGTTTAGTTACTAATGCAACAAACATGTATTTGGGGTTTCCTGGAAAAGAATTTTATTGAAAGGTGGGCTTACCCAATGGTACTCAGAGATCACTTCTGGTGTGGCTCCGGGGACCATATGTGGGTGCCAGGGTCCAAACCTGGGCCTGCCGTGTGTACCTTACCGATTGTACTCTCTCTGACCCCCAGACAGGATGTTTTTTTTTTGTTTTGGTTTGGTTTTTGGTTTTTGGGTCACACTCGGCGACACTCAGTTATTCCTGACTCTGTGCTCAGAAATCGCTCCTTGCAGGCAATGGGGAGCATATGGGATGCTGGGATTTGAACCACCATAGGTCCTAGGTCAGCCATATGGAAGGCAAACACTCTACCTTTGTGCCATCTCTCCGGCCCCCAGACAGGTATTTTTAAAAATGTCACTTGTGGTAAATGATTCACAGACACTTCACTAAGCTATTTGTATTTCAGTACCCAAAGAATGCCAGCAATGGCAGAGTATTTGTGATTCATGTGTGATCTTATTTTTTATTCTGTGTGCAGGGTGGGACAGTGATTCCTTCAATCAGTAAATAGCAAAGGCCTTTGATCCCAAACCTTGGGTGGTCAGAAGCCAGCAGGGAACAGAAAAAAACACATGGAATTTGATGAGGAAATTGGTTTTGTGAAATAAATGTTGTATTATAGTATTCATTTGCAAGTTATTTTCTGATCTGATCTAAGGAACTGCATGCGACAGGGTTTTTATTTTTTCCCCTTAAGAAACTATAAAATAATTGTCACTGTGATGGCTTCCTTATATGTAAAAGCCATTGTAATCAAGTGATCACCTCCTGGGACAGAGAAGATAGGAGAGAGAAAGAGAGTTAAATTTTGTTTAATAAGGTTCCTACTATATTAATAGTCTCCATTTGAATGGCTCAGTGATGTGTAACTGGCCTTCTGCTTATAGTTTGTTTCATTTTGACCCCCTAATCTAGAGAGCACTGGCTCTAGACTTCTTGATTTCCAGACTTCCTTTTCCTTTGTTCCTTTTTTTTAATTTAACCTTCTGCTTTCTCGTGATATATTTTCTAATAAGTGATACTTGAGGGAAAAATTGTTGGTTGGATGTTTTTGATTGTATGTTTAATTTAGATTTTACATTGTGGATTTTTAAAACTTAATGCTGATATGGAGGAGTTTCCTAGGAAGGTTTTGTGTTGGAACTCTTCAAGCCAAGTTCTAGTCTTAGAAATGGAACAAGAAAAATGGAATGAAAAACTTGGCTAGTAAAGGATTCCCTTTGCTGACCTCCAAGTTCAATGAGTAAAAACAACCCAGAAGATTCAACTGCCACCAACCAACCCAGGAGATCTTCAATAACTTTAGTAACATCATTGTGACATATAACAGCTATCACAAACTGTCTCTTATTGATTTAAGTTTTGATAATCCCATTTGCCTTTGTGTTGCAACAAACAATATGAACTAAACTTGTTTTTATCTACCAGGGAGTAGGCTGTAAAAGTGGCTGGAAGATTAGGATGTTGGTGGAGGGAAAGTCATACTGATGGTGGTATTAGTGTTGGAAAATTTGATTCCTAAAACAACAAAGTTGTATTATGAACAACTTGGTAAATCATGATGTTAAAGTTAAAAATTTCAAGAGCAGGGGCTGGAGCAGTGGCGTGGAGCAGTAAGGTGTCTGCCTTACTGGCACTAGCCTAGGACAAATCACAGTTCAACCCCCCAGTGTCCCATATGGTCCCCCAGGCCAGGAGTGATTTCTGAGCACATAGCCAGGAGTAATCCCTGAGTGTCACTGGGTGTGGCTCAAAAAAATTTTTTTTAAGAACATAAAAAAGGGATGGGGAGTGGAATCAGAATTGAAGTAGAAGGGCCAGAGAGATAGCATGGAGGTAGGGCATTTACCTTGCATCCAGAAGGACGGTGGTTCGAATCCCGGCATCCATATGGTCCCCTGAGCCTGCTAGGAGTGATTTCTGAGCATAGAGCCAGGAGTAACCCCTGAGCGCTGCCAGTGTGACCAAAAAAAAATTTTTTGAAGTAGAGGACAGGCAATAACAAAGTAAAGCATTAAAGCATTTCCTATGCCAAAAAAATTCTTTTTCTAATGTATATTTTAGTAATTTTTGAAAATGTTTCCTTTTAGAAATGGAAGGTAAGCTTGCTTATCAGTTGGCACAAAATTTTTTTTGGATGCTGCCTCTGGTGTCTTAAAGCATATTTAAAATGATGTCTTCAAGGATCAGCTAGTTAGTACGCTTAACAGGTGACTTAATCCGGGTTCCATCCCCATCCCACCCACCCTTAGCTGCCAGAAGTAAATCCTGAGCACAGCTAGGTGTGGCCCAGAATTAGAAACAAACAAACAAACAAAAATGAATCTGTACTATTAACCAAAAAAGAAAAAAAATCAGCTACTGATAGAGCTATGAATAGATTAGATAAGTCTCTCTCTCTCTCTCTTTCTCTCTTTCTCTCTCTCTCTCTCTCTTTCTTTCTTTCTCTCTCTCTCTCTCTCTCTCTCTCTCTCTCTCTCTCTCTCTCTCTCTCTCTCTCTCTTTTCTCTCTTTTTGGAGCAGAACCTCTCCACCCCCCAGTTATGTTTGGGGACCTTAAGGGCTATGCCCAGGAATGAACAGTATTTGGGGAGCATATGGCACCAGGGATCAGACAAGTCAGCCTCATTCTATTGTTCAGCCCCCACAAGGGTCTTTGTAGAAGATGGTTTCGGTGCTGGTTTTAGGTCAGTGAGACAGAACATACTTTTGAATCTGAAGGTTTTGTTTCCTGCCCCTCTGTCACTTGAGTCAGTTCCCCCCCCCCCCCGTGATACCTTTCTATTTTAGGTGCTCTAGGAGAACTTGATTTCTTTGTATTTTTGAAGGACCTGTATCTCTTTTAAACAAAGCCAACACTCAATCTCCTTTGTGAGTCAGAATTTTACTTCTGTTCTTCAGATCTTAATGCACCTACCTACATCATTATAGAACTGAATTAAAAGATCGATGGAGAGATAGCACAGCAGGATGAAGAGATAGCACAGCAGGTAGAACCTTTGCCTTGCATGCTACCAACTCAGGTTTGCTCCCTGGCACAACATATGGTCCTTCTAGCCACCACCAAGTGATTCCTGAGTACAGAGCCAGAGAAACCCTAATATCGCTGAGTCTGACTCCAAAACAAAACAAAGAATTGGGCTGGAGAAATAATAACAGCAGGTAGGGCTCTTGTGGCCGTACTCACAGCCAAGACATGCTAACCCCAACAGCCATAAGGGGCCTCAAACCTGCCTGGAATGATCCCTGAGAATAGAGCCAAGAGTAAGCCCTGAGTACTGCCAAGTGTGGCCCCAAAACAACAATGACAAAATTATTTTCCAAATAATGACATGGTGGATATGCATTGCTAAAGAAGAGAAGTTTATACATTACAGTGTTAACACTAACTTAAGTCGAAAACACCACAGAAGTGAAACTAGCTTTGCACATTAGCATCTGTTAGTCACCAGAAATGGACTTGGTACTCATGGATGTAGGTTGGTGCTCATTCGCTGCTGCTTTTTGTTTTAAAGACCTTTTGAGACTGATTGGACAGAACTGCCCACGTGTCAACACGTTACAGCTTCCGAGTGTACCTTTTCCTCAGATGCACTGAATGATGTTTATGAAGAAGTTCAGTTACGTGTAAGAGCAGTGAGAGGAAACGATGCTTCTGCATGGTGTGAAGTGGACTCATTTGTACCATTTTCTAAAGGTAAGAAAAGGGGCCGGTGGAATGGCATGGAGTTAAGGCATTTGCCTTGCATGCAGAAGGACGGTGGTTCGATTCCCAGCATACCATATGGTCACCCAGCCTGCCAGGGACAATTTCTGAGCACAGAGTCAAGAGTAACCCCTGATTGCTGCCTGGAATGACCCAAAAACCAAAATAAAAAGGTAAAAGATTTGCCTGCTGAATTCCGTTATATTCCTTATTACATATGTATAGAAAATTTCCAAGTCCATTTAATTTAAAATGATCCATCTCAAAAAAATTGGAGTAAGATGCCATGTCTTGTACCCAGCCAACAGGTTTTGATCCCTGAAACTTCATCTTGTCCCCCAAGCCCACCAGAAGTGATCTCTGAGTGCAGAGCCAAATCTCTAAGAGTAGCCCCAAAACAGAATAATAGTAATATAGTGGTTTTTCTTTTTAATTCCCTCAAACGTGGGTCTCTTTACTGCTTTGCACCAGCCTTCTGCATTTTCTGTACTTGTTTTTCTTTGGTCCTTAGACCGTTTCTGGGACTGTCCATAAAGTCTAAACTGCCTTCATAATTCCTCAACATACTGTCCTTTTTCCTGCCCTTTTTTTAATAGACAGCAAGGTTTGACCAAGGTGGTTCTATGTGCTGTGAGCGGCGGTTCTTTTGGGTGAGGGGTTTAAGCAGTGTTCGAGGGCCCTCTGGGGCTGCACCTGGTGATGCTCAGGGCGCCATGCCATTGAACCCAGGCAGGGGCGAGCCAGGCATGTGCCCTGACCTGACTCTCTGGAATAACTTCAGCCCCCTGACTGTGTTCTTCATTCAGGAACTTTGGACCACATGTGAGGTAACAGCACCCTTCTAAAGTTTTCTGTTTGGGGATCTCTGGTCATCTTTTGGGACCATACCTGGTGCTGCTCAGGGATTACACCTGGCTCTGTACTTGGGAATCACTCCTGGCAGGTCTTGGGGTGCCAGGGGTCGAACCCTGGTCTATTATGTGCAAGATAAACATCCTACCACTGTGCTATCTCTCTGGCCCCTTTAATGACAATATTTGTTACTTAATACAGTATTTAATGACAATGTGTATCTTTTCATGAGCTAGTATTTTTTTCAATATTTTTATGTTTCAATACTTAGTTTTTTGTTTCAATATTTAATTTTCTAAGTGTCCAAAGACCTGACCCTGTGAGCACAGTCCTTCTGTCTGGGGGGTCCACCTTTTATTTCTTCAGAGTTGTTAACAGGAGCCTAAGGGCCTGTTTTGCACGAAGCTCTGAGAACTGTTTGTGCCCTGGCCGTCCACCCTTCAGCTCTCCCTATTTACTCCTGCCTCTGAAAGCTCTTTGTCAGTCTGGCCCTCGGAGCTCTTCCCCCAGCCCCAGCCTGCCTCTTGCTTCTGGGCCACTGGGTTCCTCTTTCTTCCTGCTCAATTGTCTCTCCAGCTCCCATTTTCTCCTCATTTCCTAGCCTTTGACCCTGGCATGATAATAGGGGCTCATTGTTTGAGCCTCACAGCCTTAAGGCTTTCAGGAGTGCTCTCTGCTCCGGGCTCCCAACATAGCACCAGCCTGTTGCTTTGACCTTCCCCATGGTCTTACACCACTGGCTCCCTCGTAAACTGGCTGAAGTTCATTTAAAGGAATTTATTTAGTTAGTTTGAGATTAGGGGCCACACCGGCAGTGCTGAGGGTTTACTCCTGACTCTGTGCTCAGGGATCACACATGGCAGGGCTTAGGGGATCATATGGGGTACTGGGGATCAAACCTGAATTGGCTTCATGCAAGGCAAACACCCGGCCTCCATCCCTTGTTTTGTTAGTTTTGGGGACCACACCCAACAGTGCTCAGGGCATACTCCTGGCAGTGCTCAGGGTGGTGCATATATTGTGGGGGTTCAAGGATCAAACCCGGGCTAACTCTGTGAAAGCAAGTACCCTACCCATTTTATTGTTTCTTTTTTGGTGGCAGTGGGGGTGGGGGGGTATTTCCAGCCATACCTGGTGATCCTCAGAGGTTACTTCTGGCTCTGCACTCAGGAATTACTCCTGGTAGTGGTTAAGGGACATATGGGATGCCAGGGATCAAACCTGGATCTGCCATAGCAAGACAAGTGCCCTACCTGATACACTATCACATGGGTCCCCGCTGTGTACCATATCTCCAATCATACAGAGCCTATATTTAAGTACTCAGAATTTTTTATTGACTCTATGTTTTTGCATAATGTTAATGAAGTTATGTAGCAAATGTTTTTATTTTCATAGCTCAGATTGGTCCTCCAGAACTGCATTTAGAAGCTGAAGACAAAGCAATAAAAATCAACCTCTCTCCTCCTGGAACAGAAAATAGCACCATGTGGGCTACAGAGCTTTTAGCATTTAGATATAACATAGTCTTCTGGGACAACTCAAGTATGGAAGTAAATATTATTTTTTACTTTTGCTGTGAGAGAAAGATGACATGGAATAATTCTAAAATATAATAGTGTATATGTGAAACTAACAGACTATTTTTTTTCCTTTTAGCAAAGTACTGAATCTAAGTATCTCAGATCCAACATTTATAACCTCTCACCAAATACTACTTACTGTTTAAAAGTTAGAGCAGTATTACTGAAAAGGTGTGAAGAAAATAATAAATATAAGTAAGAACTGGAAAATAGCAAACAGAAGAAAAAACTAGGCACCCTCCCTAACTTGCACTTCCTAAGAGAATTAAGCCAAGCCCTAAGCTTCTCTAAGTTCCTAAAGAAAGCTCCCGGCTAAGCACTCTAACTTCCCTAATTTACACTTTAATTAAGTGCCTTAAGAAAGATCCCAACTAAGCTAATTCCTTAAAGTGCCTTAATTTACACTTCATTCAAGCTCACTGGGAACCTTTCCACTTTTCCCTTTCCTCCACTCCCCCACTCCCTGGCTCCCCTTCCTTTCCCTGGGAACCTTTCCACTCCCCCACTCCCTAGCTCCCCTTCCTTTCCCTGGGAACCTTCCCACTCCCCCACTCCCTAACTCCCCTTCCTTTGAACTAACCACCACAATTCGCGGAAGACCCTCATTTTAAATTAGACATATGCCGTCAGGGGAAGGACAAAGATACGCACATGACCCCAGGGGCAAACACTGCCCCATCTGTTACACAGGGAAAACAAAATGCCTCTTTCCTGGGCTCTGACGCATAACTTCTTTTGTGGCGGGAGATAAGGAGAAATGCCTCCTTCCTGGCAGGTGTGTTCCCATGATATGTATAGACTTTTTACCCTATAAAAGCTTTGCTGAATGCTAAAGGGGGGCCGAATCTTCTCTACTCGGTCCTGAGTTATGAGATTCGGTCTCCAGCATGCTGAGATATTAAAATCCCTCGTGTTATTACAGCAAGTCTGGTCTTCGAGTCTCTTTGGGTGCGCGCATATCCTGAGCCTGGAGCGGACTTCCCCTGCGGGGGAGTTCTTCCATTTGGGGGCTCGGCCGGGAGATTTGCGACCACCCAGAGACCCCAGACCCACTTGGAGGTGAGCTCTTGTGTCTGTGTCTGTGTCTACTTAGTCTGGGTTCGTTTGCTTCTGGCTGTACTTTTCTCTGAGGTTTGGCGCGATCGCAGTTTCGGCTTTACGGACGCTCAGCAAGTCTGAGGTTTCGTGGATAAAGACAGACGTGTCCGGGTGTCCACCGTCCGATCACCCTGGGAGACGTCCCGGGAGGAAGCGGGGACGACCAGGGACGCCTGGTGTACCCCCCTGGTCTGGAGAGTCGCGAGGAGAATAGCTTCCTCATTGAACTAGGCTGGCGGCGGAGGCCCCTGCCATCCGACTCTTTGAAGTGCCTTTGGGCAACGCGGGAACGGCGCTTGTTCTGGGTCATTTGTCTCTTGATTGTAACTTCTGTGTCAGTTTTCCTTGAAATTAGGACTAAGATGGGACAGACCGTGACGACTCCTTTGACTCTAACCCTTAACCACTGGACTGACGTAAAAGCTAGGGCTCACAATCTGTCTGTCGGGGTACGGAAGGGCCCCTGGCAGACCTTCTGCACCTCTGAATGGCCAACCTTTGGAGTCGGCTGGCCGCCAGAAGGTGTCTTTAACCTCTCTCTTATTTCCGCAGTAAGAAAGGTCATTTTTCAGTCTGAAGGGGGACACCTGGACCAAATACCCTACATTCTCGTCTGGCAGGACCTCGTCCAGAATCCACCAGTGTGGGTCAAGCCCTGGATATTTGGCCGCCCTGAGCCAACTTCCACTATAATGGCAGTAGCCTCAGACCCCGAGCCCAACTTGCCTGTTCCCCCCCGACCTTCAGCTCCCCCGCCCCTCTACCCTGAGATAGACAATGATCTTCTTCTTGACTTCTCCCCCCCTCCGTACTCCCAACCTCAATCCTCTCCCCAGCCGGCACAACCTAACGTGCCACACGTCGCTGTGGGGCAACCCCCGGCGGCCGGTCCACGCGAACCGGGACCAGCAGGGGGAACCCGGAGCCGGAAGGGCCGCAGTCCAGAAACTGTTCGCCCCTCCGAGTCACGGTCTCTTGCCCTCCCCCTTCGGGCAATGGGGCCCCCGCCAGGAGATGACCAGCTTCCCCCTTTACAGTACTGGCCTTTTTCCTCGGCAGATCTATATAATTGGAAGACTATGCACCCCACCTTTTCAGATAATCCCTCTGCCCTGACGGGACTCCTCGAGTCTCTCATGTTTTCGCATCAGCCCACCTGGGACGACTGTCAACAACTGCTCCAGGTCCTCTTCACGACAGAGGAAAGAGAAAGAGTCCTCCTAGAAGCCAGGAAAAACGTCCCGGGGGCCGATGGGACTCCCACTAATCTCCCTAACCTCATAGATGAAGGGTTTCCACTGACCAGGCCAACCTGGGACTTCAATACCGCAGAAGGTAGGGAGCGCCTCACCGTCTACCGCCGGGCTCTCATTGCTGGTCTAAGAGGGGCTGCAAGACGCCCCACGAATCTGGCTAAGGTAAGAGAGGTTGTCCAAGGTCCAGTTGAACCGCCCTCGGTTTTCCTGGAACGCCTAATGGAAGCTTATAGGAGGTACACTCCTTTTGATCCAGCTTCAGAGGGACAACAGGCGGCCATAGCAATGGCCTTTATTGGGCAGTCAGCCACAGATATAAAATGTAAGCTACAGAGGCTAGAGGGACTTCAAGATTATTCGTTGCGAGACTTAGTGAAGGAGGCAGAGAAAGTGTTCCACAAGAGAGAAACAGAGGAGGAGAAAAAGGAAAGAGAAAAGAAAGAGATAGAGGACAGAGAGAACCGGCGTGATCGCCGACAAGAGAGAAATTTAACTAGAATTTTGGCTGCAGTAGTAGGGGATAGTATAGCAGAAAGAGAAAGAAGCAGGCAGACAGGGCACCTGGGCGACAGGGCAAGAAGAACCCCGAGAGGACAAGATCGTCCATTCGATAGAGATCAGTGTGCCCATTGTAAAGAAAAAGGACTTGACCGTCCACTCGAAAAAGATCAGTGTGCCCATTGTAAAGAAAAAGGACACTGGGCAAGGGAGTGCCCGAAAAAGCAACTCAGGAGGAACAAGGTCCTGGCTCTCGATGATTAGGGGGGACGGGGCTCGGTCCCCCTCCCCGAGCCCAGGGTAATGCTTCCAGTAGAGGGGACTCCCATCAACTTCCTGGTGGACACGGAAGCTGAACATTCGGTATTGACCAGGCCCCTAGGAAAATTAGGAACAAAAGAAACCATGGTTGTGGGGGCCACGGGCAGCAAATTCTACCATTGGACTACAAAAAGAAAATTGGACGTTGGGAGGGGCCGAGTAACTCACTCCTTCCTGGTCATCCCTGAGTGCCCTGCGCCCCTCCTGGGAAGAGATTTGCTGACCAAATTAAAGGCACAAATTCAGTTTACCCCTGAGGGACCTGAAGTAACTTTGGGGGAAGCTCCTGTGACTTGTCTGGTAGTCGGACTTGAGGAGGAATACCGCCTCCATGAAACAAAGCCTGGAGAAGTAGTTGCTTCAGAATGGCTTACCCAATTCCCTGAGGTCTGGGCTGAACAGGCAGGAATTGGCAAGGCTAAACAAGTACCCCCGATAGTGGTAGAGCTGAAGGCGCATGCCTCACCTATCTCGGTGAGACAATATCCCATGAGTAAAGAAGCAAAGGAAGGCATCCGTCCCCACATCCAGAGGCTGATACAGCAAGGAGTTCTAGTACCCTGCCGATCTCCCTGGAACACGCCTTTGCTGCCGGTGAAGAAACCTGGCACTGGGGACTACCGACCAGTACAAGACTTAAGGGAGGTTAATAAAAGGGCCCAGGATTTGCATCCCACTGTGCCTAACCCTTACAATCTACTGAGTTCCCTCCCACCGGAGCGGGTTTGGTACACAGTGCTAGATTTAAAAGACGCTTTTTTCTGTCTCCAATTACACCCCAGCAGCCAACTGATGTTTGCTTTTGAGTGGAGAGATCCGGAAGGGGGACACACTGGACAACTGACATGGACTAGATTGCCCCAGGGTTTTAAAAACTCCCCCACACTATTCGACGAGGCACTCCATAGGGACCTGGCCCCCTTCAGGGCTCGGAACCCCCAAGTCTCCCTTCTTCAGTATGTTGATGACCTCCTGCTGGCAGCATCCACCAAGGAAGCGTGTGAAGAAGGAACCAGAGAACTCCTAAAAGAATTGGGTAAGTTAGGGTACCGGGTGTCGGCCAAGAAAGCTCAGTTGTGCCGCAACGAAGTAACATACCTGGGGTATGTCCTGAAAGACGGCAAGAGGTGGCTCACAGAAGCCAGGAAAAAGACAGTAGTTACCATTCCTGTCCCCAAGACTCCACGGCAGGTACGGGAATTTCTGGGGACAGCCGGTTTCTGTAAACTTTGGATACCTGGGTTTGCCTCCCTAGCCGCTCCCCTGTATCCACTTACACGGGATCAAGCTCCCTTTGCTTGGACACAGGAGTGTCAAGAAGCCTTTGAAAAAATTAAAACTGCTCTACTCACAGCACCAGCCCTGGCCCTGCCGGATCTAACCAAACCTTTTACCCTGTATGTGGACGAACGTGCGGGAGTGGCTCGGGGAGTGCTAACCCAAGCCCTGGGACCTTGGAAAAGACCAGTAGCCTACTTGTCAAAAAAACTCGACCCAGTGGCAAGCGGCTGGCCGTCATGTCTGAGGGTAATCGCAGCGGTGGCTCTCCTGGTAAAAGACGCTGACAAACTTACTCTGGGCCAGCATGTAGTTATAGTCGCTCCCCATGCATTAGAAAGTATAATCAGGCAGCCTCCTGACCGTTGGTTGACCAACGCCCGAATAACTCACTACCAAAGTCTCTTGCTAAACGACCGTATAACGTTCGGACCGCCTGCTATTCTTAACCCCGCCTCCCTGCTCCCGGAGACAGACGGATCCCAGCCGGTACACTCATGCACAGACATTTTAGCTGAGGAAACTGGAACCCGGAGAGACCTGACAGATCTGCCCTGGCATGGGGCGCCGAATTGGTACACAGATGGTAGTAGCTTCATCATGGATGGAAAAAGAAAAGCCGGAGCAGCCATAGTGGATGGGAAGCAAGTAATATGGGCCAGCAGCCTTCCTGAGGGGACTTCGGCACAAAAAGCTGAATTACAAGCTTTGACAAAAGCCCTTGAGCTGGCAGAAGGAAAAGTTATTAACATCTACACCGACAGCAGATACGCGTTTTCCACCGCTCACATTCACAGCGCGATCTACAAACAAAGAGGACTCCTCACGGCTGCAGGAAAGGAAATTAAGAACAAGGAAGAAATCCTTGCTCTCTTGGAAGCCATACACCTGCCGAAAAAGGTAGCTATTATTCATTGTCCTGGACATCAAAAAGAAATGGACCCCGTGGCAGCAGGGAACAGAATGGCAGATCACACTGCTAAGAAAGCCGCACAAGGAACTGTCTCCTGTGCCTTATGTGAGCAACGAAAGAAACCCCAACCAAAAGAAGATAATTTCAGTCTAAACTACACACCAATAAACTGTGAGGAAATTGAACGCCTAAAGGAAAAAGGATTATCCAGCGGATTTGACTGCCATGGGATCGCAAAAACTAAAGACAACAAAATCATTTTGCCTCATAAAGAAGGTGAATACTATGTAAAGAGTATCCATCACCTAACACATTTAGGAAAAAAGAAATTGTGCGAACTAGTAAAAGCCTCCAATTATCACGTACTCCGACTACGAACTATAACAGAACAAGTAACCCAGTCCTGTAAAGCCTGTGTTCTAACAAATGCCCACCACCCGCTCGTAGAACCAGGAAAACGGCTGCGGGGAGACAGACCAGGAGTCTTCTGGGAAGTAGATTTCACAGAAATCGTTCCTGGTAGGTATGGCAATAAATATCTTCTAGTCTTCATAGACACCTTCTCCGGATGGGTTGAAGCTTTCCCCACAAAGTCTGAAACTGCCCAGGTGGTCACGAAAAAAATTCTGGAAGAAATTTTGCCCCGGTTCGGGATACCCAAGGTAATCGGCTCCGACAACGGGCCCGCGTTTGTCGCCCAGGTAAGTCAGGGACTGGCCAAACAGCTGGGGACCAATTGGAAATTGCATTGCGCTTATAGACCCCAGAGTTCAGGGCAGGTAGAGAGAATGAATAAAACTCTAAAAGAGACCCTCACTAAATTGGCTATTGAGACCGGCGGGAAGGACTGGTTGGGCCTCCTTCCCTTTGCGCTCCTCAGAGCCCGAAACACACCCGGACGTTTCGGGCTCACTCCCTATGAGATCCTTTTTGGGGGACCTCCCCCCTTGACCAGACCAGACGGAGTATTAGACCCCGCCTTAGATTCCCACTCACCCTCTGCTTTGTTTATCCACCTTAAGGCTCTAGAGGCTGTCCGCACCCAGATCTGGGACCAGATTAAAGAAGCCTATTCACCTGGGACTCCTGCGGTGCCACACGGGATCCAAGTCGGTGATCTGGTCCTTGTTAGACGTCATCGAGTGGGAACCCTCGAGCCCAGGTGGAAGGGACCCTACTTAGTACTGTTAACCACCCCAACAGCTGTGAAAGTAGACGGAATTGCTGCCTGGATCCACGCGTCACACACAAAGAAAGCTCCTGCTGAAAAGCTTAAGGATAAATGGAAAGTGGAAGCAACTGATAATCCTCTTAAACTTCGCCTGCGCCGTCGCCTCTGCCCAGAGCGGTAACCCCCACGCTCCTATGACACTGACCTGGGAAGTCATTTCCCAGGCTGGAGACACTGTGTGGAGCATTTCCAAGGTGGCCCCCCCGTATACTTGGTGGCCACCACTGCGCCCCGAGGTTTGCGCCCTCATTGCTGGTGTAAAGGCATGGGACATCCCGGAAGAGTCACCTGAAACGGTTCCCCAGGAAAAAGTCGTCTTTCAGAAACGAGCCCTCTCACAGGGAGTGTACACTAGGGGCCAGTACGTAGCCGACCTGCCAGGGTGCAGTTCATTGGCAAAGCAGAGAAAGTTGCGGCAGGCATCGTTCTATGTTTGCCCCAGGGAAAAACAGTCTAAGAGGGAAGGTCGCCGATGTGGGGGGATAGAAAGTTTCTTTTGTAAAGCATGGGAATGTGAAACCTCTGGCACTGCCTATTGGAACCCCTCTTCCAGCTGGGACCTCATTACAGTAGTTAGAGGTAGTAAAGGTGACACCCTAAACATCACTTTCACGCAGAAAGGGAGGGAGGAAAAAGGCGGCTGGATAAAAGGAAAACAGTGGGGCCTGAGATTTTACGTTTCTGGAACCGATCCGGGGTTCACATTCAAACTCAGACTGAAAATTCAAAATCCTCCCTCTCAGCCAATAGGGCCCAACCCCGTCCTAACGGACACCCAGCCTTTACCCAAGCCTAGGCCAACACTAGTCCCTGTTACTCCTGCTTCCTCACAGCCCCTAAACTCGGACCCCACAACCCAGACTCATAAATCTAAAGACGCCCCTGCCCCCCCAGGGATGGAAAACCGCCTTTTAAACTTAATAGAAGGAGCCTTCTTGGTACTCAACCGAACCAATTCTGATATCACCCAATCTTGCTGGCTCTGTTACGCCTCAAGCCCCCCCTACTATGAAGGAATTGCCCAAAATAGAACCTTTAACGAAAGCGAAAGTTCCTCTGTATGTGCCTGGGGAGGGAGCAGAAAGCTAACCTTAGCTGCCGTGTCTGGGCAGGGCCTCTGTTTAGGTACCGTTCCCCCTGATAGAAAGCACCTCTGCAGCTCAACCCTACAATCATCCTTTACACGGGGGCGATACCTCGTTCCCCCTCCAGACACGGTTTGGGCCTGTAACACGGGACTCACCCCATGCATCTCCACCAGCGTGTTCAACAATCTCCAGGATTACTGTATTTTAGTCCAGCTAGTCCCTAGACTCTTGTACCATGATAGCGAGTCTTTTGTGAATGAGTTTGACAGAAGAGCTCGCTGGAAAAGGGAACCTGTAACTATTACACTGGCAGTCCTTCTAGGCTTGGGGGTCGCAGCAGGAATTGGGACTGGAACCTCCGCCCTAGTCCAAATGCCCCACTACTATACTGAACTGCGTGCTGCAATGGATGCAGACTTAGAAATAATAGAGCAATCCATCACTAAGCTCGAAGAGTCTCTCACATCCCTATCAGAGGTAGTCCTCCAGAATAGAAGGGGTCTGGATATCTTGTTTTTAAAAGAAGGAGGAATGTGTGCAGCCTTGAAGGAAGAATGTTGTTTTTATGCAGACCACTCCGGAGTCGTCAGAGACTCCATGGCAAAGTTAAGAGAAAGATTAGACAAACGCAGACTGGAAAGGGATCCTCATCAGGGCTGGTTTGAGGGATGGTTTAACAGATCCCCTTGGTTTACAACTCTTATCTCCACTCTAACAGGACCCCTAATAATCCTATTCTTCCTGCTTACTTTCGGTCCCTGCATTTTAAATAAGTTAGTTAGTTTTGTGAAACAAAGAATAAATACAGTCCATGTAATGGTTCTCAAACAGCAATATCAGCAGAATGAAGGGATGCTCTAAGATTAGAGCTATGTGCAAAAAAAAAAAGTGGGGGATGAAAAGGTGTGAAGAAAATAATAAATATAAGTAAGAACTGGAAAATAGCAAACAGAAGAAAAAACTAGGCACCCTCCCTAACTTGCACTTCCTAAGAGAATTAAGCCAAGCCCTAAGCTTCTCTAAGTTCCTAAAGAAAGCTCCCGGCTAAGCACTCTAACTTCCCTAATTTACACTTTAATTAAGTGCCTTAAGAAAGATCCCAACTAAGCTAATTCCTTAAAGTGCCTTAATTTACACTTCATTCAAGCTCACTGGGAACCTTTCCACTTTTCCCTTTCCTCCACTCCCCCACTCCCTGGCTCCCCTTCCTTTCCCTGGGAACCTTTCCACTCCCCCACTCCCTAGCTCCCCTTCCTTTCCCTGGGAACCTTCCCACTCCCCCACTCCCTAACTCCCCTTCCTTTGAACTAACCACCACAATTCGCGGAAGACCCTCATTTTAAATTAGACATATGCCGTCAGGGGAAGGACAAAGATACGCACATGACCCCAGGGGCAAACACTGCCCCATCTGTTACACAGGGAAAACAAAATGCCTCTTTCCTGGGCTCTGACGCATAACTTCTTTTGTGGCGGGAGATAAGGAGAAATGCCTCCTTCCTGGCAGGTGTGTTCCCATGATATGTATAGACTTTTTACCCTATAAAAGCTTTGCTGAATGCTAAAGGGGGGCCGAATCTTCTCTACTCGGTCCTGAGTTATGAGATTCGGTCTCCAGCATGCTGAGATATTAAAATCCCTCGTGTTATTACAGCAAGTCTGGTCTTCGAGTCTCTTTGGGTGCGCGCATATCCTGAGCCTGGAGCGGACTTCCCCTGCGGGGGAGTTCTTCCATTACCTCCACATAATAAAGTTGGTTCCTATAGTCCGGTGCATTGCATAAATACCGTAGGTAAGGAAGTTTTGCTTTAGATGTGTTTTTTATTTTACTTATGTATTTATAATTGGTTATTGTCAATGGCACTCAGGATTACTCCTGATTTTCTATACCTCTCTCTCTCTCTCTCTCTCTCTCTCTCTCTCTCTCTCTCTCTCTCTCTCTCTCTCTCTCTCTCTCTCTCTCTCCTCCAGGTTGTTCCTACTACGTACTATATTACAAGATACTCTCTCACTAGAGGAAATCTAAGCTTTTTTTCTGTATGTTCTTTGTCTTCTAGCGGAGAATAAACTGCCTCCGCCAAAACACCTCCAAGTGAGTGCTCTTCCTGGGTTCTATGTTCTGAGATGGAATTACTCTGATGACCCCTCTGAACAGGTGACCTTTCGTGCCCAGTGGCTCTAGTAAGTTCTGTTCCATAGACCTTTTTTGCCCGGCTTATTTTGCTGTTTATTTAGCTGCTTTTCACTCTGCTTCAGCCACCTGCTTTAAAAAGTGTGATTTGTTGGATTTTTTTTGTTTGTTTGTTTTTGGGCCACACCCTTTGACGCTCAGAAGTTGCTCCTGGCTTCTTGGGGGACCATATGGGACGCCAGGGAGTCGAACCGCGGTCCGTCCTAGGCTAGCGCAGGCAAGGCAGGCACCTTACCTCCAGCGCCACCGCCCGGCCCTTGTTGGATTTTTTTTAACTTGATTGATTGATTGGTTTGGGAGCCACACCCAGTGGTGCTCAGGAGTTACTCCTGGCTCTGCACTCAGAAATTGCCCCTGGCAGGCTGGGGGACCATATGGGATGCTGGGAATCGAACCAGGTCCCTCCCAGGTTGGCCACATGTAAGGCAAATGCTCTACCGCTGTGCACTCAGAAACAGCTCTTGGCTCAAGGGACCACATTAGACTCCGGGATCCAACCTAGGTCTATCCTGGGTCTGCAGCATGCACAGCAAACGTATTAACGCTGTGCTATCACTCAGGCCCCAACATGTGCCTATTCTCGTTTTTTATTCTTTTTTTGGGGGGGGGCACGCCCGGCGGTGCTCAGGGGTTACTCCTGGCTGTCTGCTCAGAAATAGCTCCTGGGAGGCACGGGGGACTATATAGGGCACCGGGATTCGAACCAACCACCTCTGGTCCTGGATCGGCTGCTTGCAAGGCAAATGCCGCTGTGCTATCTCTCCAGGCCCTTGTTTTTTATTCTTAACTACATACCCAGCGATGCTCAGGGGTTACTTCTGGTTCTGCTCAAAATATACTCCTTATGGCTCTCTAGGAACCATAAAGGATGCCAGGGATCAAACCCAGGTCTGAAACATGCAAGGAAAACACCCTCCCTGCTGTGTTGTTGCTACAGCCCAGAGAATACATGTGTGTGTGTGTGTGTTTGTTTGTTTGGGGGGCTAAATCCAGTGAAACTCGGGTTACTCTTGGCTCTGCACTCAGAAATCACTCTAGCAGCTGTGGGATGCTGGGATCATGTGGGACCATGTGGGATGCTGGGATCAAACCCAGATCCATCCAGGGTCGTCCATGTCCAAGGCAAATCCTCTACCGATGTGCTATCGCTTTGGCCCTGTTCTTGGGTTTTTGAGAGGTTCTCCACATAACCTTCCCTGTTGGCTATCCCCAGACAACTTTCTCACCAACAGTGAGTGACGGTTCCTCCTTACCCATGTTCCCAGTTGCCCTCCCAGATAATGCTCTTTTTCATTAGATGCTTGCACACATTCCTGTTGCAATGTTTCCAAAGTTAGAACTGCTTCAAGAAGGTTGCTTCTTGGCTCAGACTTTGGTTTTGTTTCAGCCACACAAGCAGTGCTCAGGGATCACTCCCGGCAGGATTCCAGGGAACTCATACTTGATTATTGCGTGGTGACATTGGTGTGCGGAGGTTGGAACACTGGCTCTCTATTAACCCAAAGCACCTATCAACTGGCTTCCCAGAAGGAGAACCCCCTTCTCCCCATTAGTAATGATTGCTGCTGTCCCTGCTCCTTAATGACTTGCTTGCTGGTTTGCAAAGTTCCCTTCCGGGCTGCTCTCATGCGAGCAAAGACCAGTTTCAGGCTCCCAAAACTGGAGCTGGAAGGATTCCTTAGCAGTCTTCAGCCCCCTCTTATGAACTCTGCTCCCCATATGTGATACTCTAGGGGTGAATGACTGAGCACAGACCCCGAGATGTGCCTGATAACCAGGCCAAGGCGAGAGTGCTCCAGATGCGTTTGTTTTGTAATGCAACATATCTGCTCGTGAGCATACAAGATCCAATGTTTAATAATGGTTTACAACATTGAACAGCTGTGCCCTGTATTCTGAAAGGAGCCGGTCCTAGCCACTATTCTTGCACTACTCTCTTCTCACGAGCCTGGAGCAGCTCTTCAGTTTGCTGTAGGGTAGTGTGTCTGTTAAACTGTGGTGGAGGCCTCCAGAGGGTCCGAACTGCTCATCTCTGCAGCCTACACCCGCCTGGTAGGTAGGTGTTCAGGAGACTGAATTCTTTGGAGTTAAGAAAAAAAACCGGGACCAAAGGTGGTTGGTTCGAATCCCGGTGTCCCCTATGGTCCCCCGTGCCTGCCAGGAGCTATTTCTGAGCAGACAGCCAGGAGTGACCCCTGAACACTGCCGGGTGTGGCCCAAAAAAAAACCAAAAAAAAGAAAAAAAACCGGGCCGGAGAGATAGCATGAAGGTAAGGCATTTGCCTTTCATGCAGAAGGTTATTGGTTCGAAACCCGGCGTCCCATATGGTCCCCCGTGCCTGCCAGGAGCGATTTCTGAGCCCGGAGCCAGGAAAAACCCCTCAGCACTGCCGGGTGTGACCCAAAAACCACAAAAAAAGAAAAAAAGAAAAGAAAAAAACCAAACCACTTCTTTGTTTTGAAAGTGCCTATTTAAAAATGCATCCTGGGAGTCATACAGATAAATGGACACAAATCCAAAACTGTGAAAATGTCAAAACTACCCACTGTGCCATTCCACAAGCGGTTTTTATGAACGGAATTTACTTTATCCGAGTCCAAGCTTCTAAAGGAAATGCTACATCCTTTTGGTCTGAAGAAAAAAAATTTGATACTGCCATGCAAAGTAAGCGAACAAGTGTTCAGATTGCAATTCTCTGAATCAGCATACATTGTTTTTCTAGCCTAAAGGTAACTAACTGTCTTTACACGTTGCGTTTCTAGCTGTCATACTTCCACCAGTCGTTAAGATGAAATCCAACAATGATGGTTCACTGCACGTCTACATCGGTTCTGCAAAAGATCCTGAAAACAAGCCCGTGGACCAGGATTACCCCCTAATTTATGAAATTATATTTTGGGAAAACTCTTCAAAGGTTGAGGTAAAAAAACACATGCAGTGGGGCCTTGCACATGGCTGACCCAGGTTCAATCCCAGGCCTGCCAATAGTTGTTCCTGAGCACAGAACCAAAGGTAGCTCCTGAGTGTTGCAGAATGTGTCCCCAAAACAAAAGTATTGCAGAAATAATTTATGATTTTTTTAAACTTCTTTGATTGATTGATTGGTTTTTGGGCCACACCCAGTGGCGCTCAGTGGCTACTCCTGGGTCTGCACTCAGAAATCAATTCCAGCAGGCCCAGGAGACCATATGGGATGCAGGGAATTGAACTGAGTCCCTCCCGGGTCGGCTGCATGCAAGGCAAATGCCCTAAAGCTGTGCTATCTCTCCGGCCCTTGATTTTGTGATTTAACATCACTAGGATTGGAAACATTACTTCATGGTGACATTTTAGGGTTTGTTTTGGGGCACTTTGTTTTTTCTTTTTGGGGCCATTCCTGGTAATGTTCAGGGGTTCCTCCTGACTCTGTGCTCAAGAATCATTTTCAGAGCCAGAGAGATGGCACAGCGGTAGGGTGTTTGCCTTGCACAGGTCCAACTGGGGAGGGACCTGGTTCGATTCTAGGCATCCCGTATGGTTCCCCAGCCTGCCAGGGGTGACTTCTGAGTGTAGAGCCAGGAGTAACCCCTGAGTGCTGCTGGGTGTGACCCAGAAACCAATCAATCAATAAAGTTAAAAAAAAAAAAAAAAAAGAATTGGGGCCGGAGAGATAGCATGGAGGTAAGTCATTTGCCTTTCATGCAGGAGGTCATCGGTTCGAATCCCGGGTCCCATATGGTCCCCTGTGCCTGCCAGGAACAATTTCTGAGCCTGGAGCCAGGAATAATCCCTGAGCACTGCTGGGTGTGACCCAAATACCACAAAAAAAAAAAAAAAAAAAGAGAGAGAAAGAGAGAGAGAATTGCTTTCAGGCAGGGCTTGGGGAATATATGGGATGCAGAGTTTAAACTCGGGTAGGCTGCACTGCAAAGCAAATGCCCTGTCTTCTCTACTATCTCTCTGGCCTGAAGTTTGTATTTTAAGTTGGGGCCACCCCCAGCATTGCTCAGGGAACCTCCTGGGTGGGATTTCTTCAGTGACACAACAGCAGTACTCTTAGACCACTGGAGTTACACCTGTTGGTGCTCCAGAGCAGATAGATGTTCTACTCCATTCCTCCAGCACTCCTAGGGTGCCCCCACCCAAAAAAATATTGAGGAAGTCGAGTGAACATAGCACTTGCCTCGTATGCAGCAAACCCAGGTTCAGTTCCCAGCATCCCAGGTGATCCTCTGAGTCTACCAGGAATGATTCCTAAGCACAGAACCAGGAAGAAAACTTGAGCATCACTGATGTGGCATCCCCTACCCTCCCCACCCCCAGAAAAATAAACCAATAAATTATAGACATTTCCTGGAGTGACTATTTCATCCATTATTTATTTTTTCTTTTTTATTTTTTCCGTTTTTTTTTGAGCCACACCCATTTGACACACAGGGGTTACTCCTGGCTATGTGCTCAGTAATAGCCCCTGGCTTGGGAGGACCACATGGGACACTGGGGATTGAACCAAAGTCCTTCCTAGGCTAGCGCTTTCAAGGCAAACATCACCTCTAGCGCCACCCCTCCAGTCCCTATTTATATTTTTTTATAGAAAAAGTATCAAGAGAAAACTGATTTTACCATTAGTCATTTGAAAATGCTGACTGTCTACTGTGCCAAAGCCAGAGCGCTCGTCGTAGATAAAAAATGGAATAAAAGCAGCATATTCAGTGATATTTCCTGCGAGGAAACAAAGCCAGGTCAGAACTTTCCATCTCTCTTTACGAATGTTACCAGACTATTTGGAAACCCTTCGGTTTCTCAGGATTTATCCACTGTATTGGCTTTCTTTCATTTGCTCATTGAATCAGCCCATTTTGAAATTGTGTACATCATCCTTAACTGTGGAAATCAGCTCACTTCTTAATTTTTTAATATATTTTTATTAAATAACTATATACCTGGTAGTGTTTTAATTAAATAACTATATGCCTTTTAGTGCTCAGGAATCACTCCTAGTGGTGCTCAGAGGACCATTTGATATGCTCGGGATCAAACCCTGGTCAGCGTGTGCAAAGCCCTACCCACTGTGCTATTGCTCCAGCCCCTGAGCTCACTTTTTAGTGTGTAACTAGCCTGATCTCTTCTTATCATTTACGATTTCTGAACTGCTTAGAAATGCCTAATCACAAGCATTTTATTTCTGCTCATTTTTTCAGAAAAACTGCTAGAGAATATTATGCCTGAACTCTTATTATACTGGGCCACTATTTATGTGCAGAATCCTCCAGCTAACTAGTAATACTGTTTAGTGTATTTTCTATTTTCTTTTTCATGACTGATCTTTTAAACGCACGCTATTCACAGCATTCTTATATTTGTGTCAAACTTATAGCAATACTCATTTTGTTTTTTAGGAAGCACTTCAAAGAATGCACTTACAGGTGCAATTTTCTTTGCATTACTTTCATTTGCAGCTGTTATTTACCTTGTTATTTGCCTCAGGAAAAAAATCTGTTACGTGCTTTTCCCATCGAATAAACCTTCAACTTTAAATGAGGTATGCTACTTGTTTCACAGCTGGATCATTCTGTAAATGAACTATCCTTGATTTTAACAGAAGAAAATGATATGTTTTCTTTTTCCTTTTTGGGGGCATTTTTTTGTTGTTGCTGTTTTTGTTTTGGGGGGGCCACACCCATTTGACGCTCAGGGGTTACTCCTGACTATGCGCTCAGAAATTGCCCCAGCTTGGGGGGACCATATGGGACGCAGGGGATCAAACTGTGTTCCATCCTAGGCTAGCGCTTGCAAGGTTAGATGCCTTACCTCAAGTGCCACTTCTCTGGCCCTGATATGTTTTCTTAATATGCAGAAAATAATAGACTTATTTGTAATTTTCTTTTAAGTTTCATTAGGTTTTAGAAATAATTATTTTAATTTAACTTATAAAACTGTCAAGTGTATTCTTCATTTCATGTGTTTCTAGCAACTTGGCTACCAGACGATTGGTTCCCCATTTAAAATCTAAGAAAATAGACCAAACCTGGGAGGCAAGATAGCACAACAGGGAGGGCACTTACTTTGTACACAGCCCACCCAGGTTCGATCCCTGACATCCCATGTAACCCACATCTGCCAGGAGTGATTCATGAGCAGAACAGGAGTAAAACCCTGAGCATTGCTGCTGCATGTGCCTCCCCCTCGAAAAAAAGAAAATAGTCTAAACATTACCAGCAGTTGGACAATATATAATGTGGGAAAGAACACAAAGCAGTAAAACAAAACATGAGTTTCCTTTCACGACTGCACAGGTTTTTGCTGATCCTGTTTTTTGTTTTGTTTTGGTTTTGGTTTTTGGTGTTTTTTGGGGTCATACTCAGCAGCGCTCAGGGGTTACTCCTGGCTCTATGCTCAGAAATTGCTCCTAGCAGGCTGGGGGACCATATGGGTTGCCAGGATTCAAACCACCATCCTTCTGCATGCAAGGCAAGCGCATTACCTCCATGCTATCTCTCAGGCCCCAGGGTTTTTTTTTTTTGTTTTGTTTTGTTTTGGGGTTTGTTTGCTCCTGTGGCCAGAGTGATAGCACAGAAGTAGGGAATTTCCCTAGGTTCAATTACCGGTATCCTATATGACCCCCCCCCCCCAAAGCCTCCCAGGTGCGATTTCTAAGTGCAGAACCAGTAATTACCTCTGAGTATCATTGGGTATGGCCCAAAACACCCCTCAAAAAAAAAAAAAAAAACTGCTTGTCAGACTCAGAGGATCATATGGGATGCTGGGGCTCAAATCTGGATTGGCCACATGCAAGGCAAACTCACTACGCTGTGCTATTGGCTCTGGCCCCAAGAATCACTTTGGTCAAGAGCTCAGCCCTTTGGAGCCTGTGAGCAGGGTAAGTTGTCCATATGCTGTTCTGTCTCAGCATTTAGGAACCCGGAGAACTCGAGCTCTTGATTGAGCGCCCGAGCTGTAAAATGGAGTCACTCAGCCCTTTCCCAGGGGGCTGTGAAGAGCAAATCTGGTCAGCCACAAGGCTCTAAGCACTGGAACATTCTTGCTCCTTCCTGTATAGCTTCAACTCCATAGGCATTGTTTGAAGTGCTTAAATGGAGCTGATGACAGCAGCTTATTTATTTGTCGAACAGGGTGGAATGAAGGTGTCACTTTTGCTTTTTTTGGAATGGTTGTTGGATTGCTTAGAAATTGTGTTTTTCCCCTCCCTCTCTCTTCTTTCGTTCTTTTCTTCTTTTTTTCTTTTTTCTTCTTTCTCTTTTCCTCTCCTCTTTCCTTTTTTTCCTTCTCTCAGCAATGCTCAGAGGTCACTTATGACTCTGCACTCAGTGCCTAAAAAAAAACAAAAGAAACTGTTTTTCTAAACAAAACATCTACAACACAGTCGTCTCCATCCTTTTCCTCCTCTTCATGTTCTCCAGTTCCCTACTGATAGCAGAGGGCCTCCTTTAGGTGCTTTTCCTGTCCTTCCCTAGAAGATTCCTACATGTGAGCCCTCCAAATGGCTTTATTCCAGTATCAGGATGCAGCTGGGAGAGCATCTGAGGTGACTTCTGCATATATAACAAAATTTATACCAAAAGATAGCTAAAGCTATTAGAACTAGAAAGAGTTATGATCCATTTTATTGTTTTGTTATGGGGCCACACCCAGTGGTGCTCAGGGGTTACTCCTGGCAGTGCTCCAGAACCATATGGGGTGACAGGCACAGAACCCAGGTCAGCTGTGTGCAAGGCAAACACCCTCCCCACTATACTATCGCTCCAGCCTATAGTTGTTGTCATTTTAACTAACCTATTTTGTTATGTTTTGGTTTTGGGTCACACCCACCAGCACTCAGGAATTACTCCTGGCTCTGCACTCAGAAATCCCCCGAGCCTGCCATATGAGATGCCGGGATTAGAACCACCGTCCTTCTAGATACAAGGCAAACACCTTACCTCCATGCTATCTCTCCAGCCCCAACTAACCTATTTTTTGTTTCCTTTTTTGAAAATTAGGATTTCTCCAGAAAATCTTTAACAAATCTAGTCCTTGTCACTTCAGCGGAACAGACCGAAAGATGTTATATCATTGAAAACACAAACACTGTTACTGTAACCGAAGACATTCCTCCAATTGAGGAAAATCACAAACAGTACAGTTCTGAGAGGAGTGAAGATTCCGGGAACTTTTCTAATGAAGAGGAAAATAAAGCCAGTGATCAGGAATGAGAAACAGTGTGGGCAGAAGTGGTATCTCAAGACTGCAGAAACGAGTCTGATTAAGAGAAAAATGAGGCAGTGAGCAGGAAAGAGGACCACCCCAGTGGAACCAGGTGCCGGTTCGAAAATGGGGGTGTTAATAAAAAAAGAAAAGAAAATGGGGGTGTTGTGGAAAGAAACCAGGATGCGAGTTCTTGCCCCTTTCAGCAGCTTTTGAAGGTGTTTGCTTGTCAGGGAGGAAAAACAGCTTCAAAGGCCCAGTTCGGAAATACAGGCAGGCACTTAACCAGAATGATAGGAATTCGGAGCAATTTTTGACCTTTTTTTCTGTGTCTCCTTTTTCTCTATAATAAATCTCTTTTTCTCAATTTCTCTCTTTTTTTTTTTTTTTTTTTTTTTTTTTTTTTGGTTTTTGGGCCACACCCGGCGGTGCTCAGGTGTTACTCCTGGCTGTCTGCTCAGAAATAGCTCCTGGCAGGCACGGGGGACCATATGGGACACCGGGATTCGAACCAACCACCTTTGGTCCTGGATCAGCTGCTTGCAAGGCAAACGCCGCTGTGCTAGCTCTCTGGGCCCCTCAATTTCTCTTTTAACCATTTCTCTCTCACATTCATTTCTCTCTCCATTCATTTTTCTCTCACTTTTCAACATTTATCTTTTTGCTTACTTTTTTTTTTTTTTTTTTTTTTGGTTTTTGGGTCACACCAGGCAGTGCTCAGGGGTCATTCCTGGCTCCAGGCTCAGAAATTGCTCCTGGCAGGCACAGGGGACCATATGGGACGCCGGGATTCGAACCGATGACCTCCTGCATGAAAGGCAAACGCTTTTACCTCCATGCTATCTCTCCGGCCCCACATTTTTTTTAATCCTTGTAGAATTCAGGTTCAGTTGACCTGTTCAGGGCACCATTTGCAGAATATCTCAGGTTTCTTTTTCTGCAAATTTCTGCAATTATCTGCAAGACTGCAGTTAAGCTGCAAGGCTGGGAGGGGCCCAAGGCAGCAAGGCTGGGTGCTACAAGGCTCAATAAGGCCTGTGAGCCCAGCTTCCAGGTACCACTTCCAGGGACACCACTAGGACTGGGCTGGGGTGAGTGAGTGAGTGAGTGAGAGAGAGAGAGGAGAGAGTCCAAAAATTTTAAATGACTTCATTTTTCTGGAGCTAGGGTGTGGTCAAGCACTTGCCCAGCATGTGGGAGGCCCTAGGTTCAATCTCTGCCCACATGGTCCCCAGAGCCTTGCCTCATGCAGCCCCAAATCCAGATTGTTTGGGGAATGTCCAGAAGTATTCCCCTTCCTCCTGTCACTTCTCTTCGTGGATTTGTTTTATCTGCTGCCCGTCTGCTCCGAGGACAGAAAGTGAGAGCTGGGACTTGCTTTCCTTCGTTGCCCTTGTACCACAAGCCAGCCTTGCCACTCACAGTTGGGCACAGAAGCAAGGCGCAGGGTGGATGAAGGCTCAGCTTCGAGGGTTCCCAGGGTGATTCCTGCTCATCTGAGTTTTTAAGTGGAAGGACACAAACGTGTTGTGTTTTCAACGTCTCAATGCAAGACGCCTCTTGTAGCTTTTGTATTTTGTACTTTGATCCCTATTGCTGTGAATTTTATACAATAAACTGGACCCAAAACCCTTCTGCTTGTGCTGCTCAAGTTCCAACTTGGTGATAGACAGTGGAAGCGTGGCTGCCAGTGTCTTCGCTGGATATCACTTGGGGCTGATAACTCCCTGCGTCCCAGTGTCCAGTTGTCCCATCACCACCACTGTCGGTTGCATTGTCACGTCTCACTGCCCATGAAAGATTTGCGGGAGCATAGTCCTGGAGTGCATTTGCCTGTCATCTATTCTGCTTTCTGGCCCCGTGTCCTTTGACAAATGTCTTTTCTTGCACCAATGATTTCCACCATGGTGGTAGTAGTAGTCCTAGTCTGTGTCCATCTGGACTTGAGACTTGTCTCACAGATCTCTCCCCACAAGGGTTTTAGTGTCCCACCAACATATCCCCCTCCACTACCGGGCGAGCTCCATAAAGCTGTAATATGAATTTGGAGAGCAGAGGCTCCCACATCCAATGGTGATTGGGGACCCCTGGCAGGCTTGGTGCTCAGGGGTCACTCTGGCAGTGCTGGGCAAGTTGCTCAGGGCCAGACATCAAACCTGGGGGCTTACACATGGAAAGCAAGTGCCTACCACTGAGACACATCCCTAGCCCCCAGGACTATCCATTGTCACCTGGAATAGAGACTATTTAAGTGGGAGATTCACAACTAATTGATATTTAAATAGATTACCTAAGAAGCTGGGTATCATTTTAAGATAGATTTAAAAGTTAAAAAAGTAGTAGGGCCCAGAGTGGTAGTATATGGATAGATAAGGGGCTTATCTTTTGTTTGGTTTTGGGGGGCCACACCTTGCAGCACTCGGGTTACTACTTGCTCTGCACTCAGAAATCGCTCCTGGCAGGCTCGGAACCATATGGGATGCTGGGGATCGAACCTGGGATCGTCCTGAGTCACCGCGTAGGAGACAAATGCCTTACCACTGTGCTATCGTTCCAACCCCAAGGTGCTTATCTCGCACATGACTGATCTGACTTTTTCTTTATTCCTTTATTTTTGGTTTGGGAGTCATACCCAGCGGTGCTCAGGGGTTACTCCTGGCTCTGTGCTCAATCACTGGCATCCCATATAGGCTCCAAATTCTGTCATGGGTGATTCCTGAGTGCAGAGCCAGAAATGACCCCTGAGCACAGCCATGTGTGTGGCCCCCAAACTAAAATAAAATAAAGGATACATATATTAAGGGTTGAGCTGGGGAGATGCTCAAAGGGCTGGAACATGGCAGCTCCAGAATTGATGTGTGGCAATTCACAGTACACCAAGCAAGATGTGTGCCCCCCCAAAAAAATAAAATAATTATGTAAATACCATCTGTGACACTGCAAGTGATTTTCTAAGATCCAAGTCTTTTCCTTTTTGGAAGACCAACACACCCACCCACCGCACCCCACTTTTCTTCTCTTCCTGGCTCAGTCCTCAGTCTCTCCTGGCTGGAGGCCCAATTAATCACTTGCTAGGCTGAAAATGACTCAGAGCAGGAATAACCTTTCCCCTACTGGCCTGTCCTCTCGGTGGGCCCAGGTTGCTAGCTTGCCACTAGATGGCGCCCAACACTTGGTTTTTCAAACTAAATGGGTCCAAAGTACATAAATAACAGCAGTTGGGTGTTTGCCTTCCACATGGACGACCCCTGTTCAAACCCCAGCACCATTTAGAAGTCACTGAGGACCTCCAGGAGTGACTCCTGAACATAGAGCCAGGAGTAAGCCCTAAGCACCACCAGGTGTGGCTCCAACCCTCTCTCACACTTTTATCTCCAAACCAAAATGAAAAGAACATTTAAAAATGGTGCTTTCCAGCGGTAGGGCATTTGCCTTGCATGTGCTGACCCAGGACAAACCCAGATTCAATCCCTGGCATCCCATATGGTCCCCAAGCCTGCCAGAAGTGATTTCTGAGAACAGAGCCAAGAGAAACCTCTAAGCGCCACTGGGTGTGGCCCCAAAACAAACAAAAATGGTGCTTTCCCTTGCATCCACCAATCCATCCATCACCTGAGAGGTTTTTGGTTGAGGCCAGGAGGGTCTGGTCCAGTCTTCATTAACTATAGTAAAAAGGTGTATCCGGGGCCGGAGAGAGAGCATGGAGGTAAGGCGTTTGCCTTTCATGCAGGAGGTCATCGGTTCGAATCCCGGTGTCCCATATGGTCCCCTGTGCCTGCCAGGAGCAATTTCTGAGCCTGGAGCCAGGAATAACCCCTGAGCACTGCCGGGTGTGACCCAAAAACAAAAATAAAAACAAAAAAAGACACGTGTATCCAGTGGCTGGAGAGACAGCATAGAGGTAAGGCGTTTGCCTTTCATGCAGGTCATCGGTTCATATCCTGGCATCCCATATGGTCCCCCATGCTTGCCAGGAGCAATTTCTGAGCATGGAGTCAGGAGTAACCCCTGAGCACTGCCGGTGAGACCCAAAAACCACAAAAAAATAAAATTAAATTTTAAAAAAAGGTGGTATCCATTTCCTGACACCAGACAAAGTCTGTCTCTGCCACTGCTACATCCACAGAACTGAGCAAGCCCAGGTCCAGTCCTGAAGATCACTGAGCGAACCCAAGCTTCTCCATGGATTCTTATGAAATTTGAGCATCAGAATAGTTTCCTAGCGACATGACAGTTTACAGTTATCATGGCAACCCATGCATCTGGCTAGGATCTCAGATTCTGGGTATACATGCATCTGGGGAGAGGGTAGAAGGAAATAAGAAGAGGGAATGGGGTAAAGCCATAAAAAAAACAGTGCAGAGCAGTTCCCCTTTGAGGCCCACTCCTTCTGGTGCTTGTTATTTTCTTCTTCTCTTAGATAAAAACCTCAACACAGGGCCAGAAAGCTAGTGTAGGGCTAAGGTGCTTGCCTTGTACACAGTGGACCACAGTTCAATCCCTGGCACCCCAAAAGGTTTCTGGGCACTGCCAGGAATGATATCTGAGCATAGGGCCAGGACCATGCCCTAAGCACAAGCAGGGTGTGACCCCAACACACACACACACACACACACACACACACACACACACACACACACACGAACAGCAATAATCCCAAAAAATGCACCAAGCTGTCTCTCTGGTTCTTGCTTTGGTTTGATTTTGCTTTTAAGAGAAAGGACTTTGTCTCACATATTTACCTTTAAAACCAAACTGGTTTTGGGGCTGGAGAGATAGCATGGAGGTAAGGCGTTTGCCTTTCATGCAAGAGGTCATCGGTTCGAATCCCAGCGTCCCATATGGTCCCCCGTGCCTGCCAGGAGCAATTTCTGAGCATGGAGCCAGGAGTAACCCCTGAGCACTGCCGGGTGTGACCCAAAAACCACAAAAAAAAAAAAAAAAAAACTGGTTTCATCGAAAGCTTCCTTCCGTCACTGGCACTGAACCGTCATGTCATGTCTGATGTCTATATCCTGTATAGTTTGTCTTTATGACAAATTCTGAACAATCTGGATCCTCCTAGTTCTATTGATCTTTGTCCTTTCAGGGAAGGAAAGTTGAAAACAAAGAAGGATGAGGAACAGAAAGGAGCGTTAGTACACAGGAAGGGCATTAGCCTTGTACATGGCTGACCCAGGTTCAGTCCCCAGCATCCTATGTGGTCCCCTGAGACTTCCAGGAGGGAATAAAGAGTAAACACTTGAACACCAGTCTAAGAGTAACCCTGGAGCACCCAGAAAAAAGGAAGGAAGGAAGGAAGGAAGGAAGGAAGGAAGGAAGGAAGGAAGGAAGGAAGGAAGGAAGGAAGGAAGGAAGGAAGGGAGGGAGGAAGAGAGGAAGGGAGGGAAGGGAGGGAGGGAGGGGAAGGAAGGAAGGAAGGAGAAAGAAAGAAAGAAAGAAAGAAAGAAATAAAGAAAGAAAGAAAGAAAGAAAGAAAGAAAGAAAGAAAGAAAGAAAGAAAGAAAGAAAGAAAGAAAGAAAGAAAGAAAGAAAGAAAGAAAGAGAAAGAAAGAAAAGAGAAAGAGAGAAAGAAAAAAGAGAAAGAGAGAAAGAAAAAAGAGAGAGAAAGAGAGAGAGAGAAAGGAAAGAAAGAAAGAAAGAAAGAAAAAGAAAAGAAAGAGAAAGAAAGAAAGAAAAAGAGAGAGAGAAAGAAAGAAAGAAAGAAAGAAAGAAAGAAAGAAAGAAAGAAAGAAAGAAAGAAAGAAAGAAAGAAAGAAAGAAAGAAAGAAAGAAAGAAAGAAAGAAAGAGAAAGAAAGAAAAGAGAAAGAGAGAAAGAAAAAAGAGAAAGAGAGAAAGAAAGAGAAAGAAAGAACAAAAGAGAAAGAGAAAGAAAAGAGAGAGAAAGAGAGAGAGAAAGGAAAGAAAGAAAGAAAGAAAGAAAAGAAAGAGAAAGAAAGAAAGAAAAAGAGAGAGAGAAAGAAAGAAAGAAAGAAAGAAAGAAAGAAAGAAAGAAAGAAAGAAAGAAAGAAAGAAAGAAAGAAAGAAAGAAAGAAAGAAAGAAAGAAAGAAAGAAAGAAGAAAGAAAGAAAGAAAGAAAGAAAGAAAGAAAGAAAGAAAGAAAGAAAGAAAGAAAGAAAGAAAGAAAGAAAGAAAGAAAGAAAGAAAGAAAGAAGAATTTCACAAACACTTTTTCCTTCCTATTTCATACACTTGAAGTGACTGAACATCAATTTTGCAAATAGTCTCCAAACTATCTTCTTACAGAAATTGAGGCTTCAGAGTCCAACCCATAACAAGTCCAGCTCTGGTTCTACTGCCTCCTACTGGCTGAGCTTGTGCAAATGACTCCCCCTCTTCAAATCCAATCCTAAGTGGTGACCACCTCAAGCATGGACTACCATCACTCATGACCCCAGAGAAAGAGAACAAAACACAATAAGAAACACCACATTGCTATGTTCAGACCAAGTGGGCCTGGCATGTTGCTAGGATAAACTACAATTTCTGGAACCATCAAGGATTATCTAAATATCCCAAAATTGTGTGCTTCAGACTCTGGTTTCAGTCATCTGTAATAAAATGAGAACTGCTGGTGTGTTGTTTTAATATATAAATTAAAGAGTCCTGTTGTTCGTGTGGGGATGGCGAGGCCTTTCTCGGTTCGGCCCGGCTCCCACAGCCCCTATGGCCTGGTGGGCTTGTAGGTTGCATGGTAACAGCAAAAAATTTCACAAAGCAGGGGCCGGGCGGTGGCGCTGGAGGTAAGGTGCCTGCCTTACCTGCGCTAGCCTAGGAGACGGACCGCGGTTCGATCCCCCGGCGTCCCATATGGTTCCCCAAGCCAGGAGCGACTTCTGAGCGCATAGCCAGGAGTAACCCCTGAGCGTTACCGGGTGTGGCCCAAAAACCAAAAAAAAAAAAAAAAATTTCACAAAGCAGTCAAATAGTTCCAAGAGTCAGCCAGCTTTATTTCAATATCCTAACCTAACATATACATTTCCTCACATGGCTTCTATGCTAAGTCTTTTCCTAGCAGCCACTTCTCTGCTCCTTTTCTGGCTCTCTCTGCTTCTGTCTTCCTTTCAGCTATTCTTCAGGCTTCACTGCTGACTGACCCCCTTTGCTGACTCTAACTTTCCTTCCTATCTCCTCTACCCCCTCCCCCCAGTCAGTCTCCTCTACCTGCCCATTCCAGGTGTAGGCAGTCTGATCATTCAGGTGGGATAAAGAAGTTGGGGGAGGGGATAGCCACACTGGTGTTACTTTGAGAACTAATAAACTCCTCACAGTGTTGGTCTTCCCAAAAATCTTTGTCCCTCTCAGGAGTTCTGAGGGATCTCTTCAAGATTTCTAGAATTTCTAGATTTCTAGAGATTTAGGTTTCTAAATCTCCAAGATGTCCACTGTCACTGTGGTTTGCTAGGGTCCCATTCATCTGCCTTAATCTCTCGTGATTGTTGGGTCTCCTTCCTCCTTTTGTCCATGGTGGCCAAGCCATTCCTCAGCACCTTTAAAACCTTGTCTCGAGGGGCCGGAGAGATAGCATGGAGGTAAGGCGTTTGCCTTGTATGCGGAAGTACTGTGGTTCGAATCCCGGCATCCCATATGGTCCCCTGAGCCTACCAGGAGCCATTTCTGAGCGTAGAGCCAGGAGTAACCCCTAAGCACTGCTAGGTGTGATACACACACACCCCAAAATCACTCCTGGCTGGCTCAGGGAACCATATGGAATGCCAGGGACTGAACCTAAGTCAACTGTATGCAGAGCAAATACATACCCACTTTGAAATATCTCTGGTCCCTCCCCAATCCCCCCCCTTTTTTTTTTTTAACAGAAGTATTAACCAGCTCTGAGGAGGTGAAAGTGCTTTTACTGCAGATCTCAAGAAGAAGATTTAATAAAAGAGGGACAGGGGTGGCTGGGAGAGTTGACTCACTGGGCTGGGGTACATGCTGGAGTCTTGGCCATGCCGCCTGGTCCCTGGGGCACCACTGGGTATGGCTCAAAGTCAAAGACCAAAATAAAGCCAGCCAAGTAGACCAACCTACAGCAGTAGCTCTCTCTGTCTCTGTCTCTGTCTGTTTCTCTCTCTCTCTCTCTCTCTCTCTCTCTCTCTCTCTCTCTCTCTCTCTCTCACACACACACACACACACACACACACACATATTCTAGATGTGGATTAAAGAAGTCATTTTAGGGGCTGGAATGATAACACAGCAAGTAGGGCATTTGACTTGCACACAGCCCACCAGGGTTCAAACCCCAGTCTTCAGGAGTAGTTTCTGAGCCAGAAGCAACCCCTCAGTGCCTCTAGGCGTGGCCCAGAAACAAAACAAAACAAAACAAAACAAAAGTCATTTTGATTGTTTAGAAACCCAACAAAGAGGCAAGGGACACCATCCCCCATCTCTGCACAGTGGCAGGAGAGGACAACCATCTCACCTTGACCCCTCACACCTACTATAGACCGGGAACTCACAGCTTCAGCACCCCTGAGTGCTTTGTTGGAGGAAGGTCCCAGGTCTCAGGTAAACCAGAATAGTGGGTCACCAACAGTCTAGGACTGTGGGTCCTCAGCAAACTAGGACAGCAGATCCCCAGAAAACTAGGACAGTGGATCCCCAGAAAACTAGACAGGAGTCCCTGGCAGAGCCAGCACTTTTAGTCTCCCCGTAACTGTGACCCCAAGAATGAAGAAGCCTCTGAGAGCACCATGAGCTCCTTGCTGAAGGCCAAAAATATAGTTGTAATATGACACCCAGATATTAACCCCAAATAAAGGCAGCCCCCCAATTTTCCTTTTCACCTCACCCTTTGATATGTAAAAGCCCACCAGTATCACTTGACCTTTTCCCTCCTGGTGAATGCATATTGGTTTAATAAAGAAAGGGCAGTGTAGGGGCCAGAGAGATAGAATGGAGGTAGGATGTTTGCCTTGCGTGCAGGTCGGTGGTTCGAATCCCGGCATCCCATATGGTCCCCTGAACCTGCCAGGAGCGATTTCTGAGCATAGAGACAGGAGTAACCCCTGAGCGCTGCCGGGTGTGACCCAAAAACAAAACAAAAAAGAAAGGGCAGTCTGGCTTTGGCGCACAGTGTGACCACGAGGGAGAAGCCACTGACTCCATGACTCTCCTGACTGGCTTGGTTTATTAATTCTTTGTGGCTACCCTTCTTCGGACCCACCCTCCTGAGATGGAAACACTGCATGTGGGTGATTTCATAATGAGGAGATTAATATATTTTACATACAGTAGCCACATCGTGGGGGCCCCCAGGTGGCCCCAATCTATCCATCAGTGCAAGATTGTGAGGAAATACTTTTTGAAAAGGTATAGGGAAAGGCCAGAGAATGAAAATAATGCCCAAGACAAGGGGAAGGAGGTGAGTCACACAAACCAAGAATTCAGGTAGCCCTGCCAACTCTCAGCCCCAAAGAATGGGTCCACTCTAGGTTTATACATTTGACTATGGAAATCATAAGCAGCCAATCAACCTTTTTCTTTGTTTTGGGCCACACCTGGTTTGTGCAGGGATTACTCCTGGCTCTGCACTCAGGAATTACTCCTGGCAGTGCTCAAGGGACCATATGGGATGCCAGGAATCAAACCTGTGTCCATCCTGTGTCAACCTACAGCAAGGCAAATGCCCTACTGCTGTATTATTGTTCTGACTGCCTGGAATTCTCTCTTTGGATACAATTAAATTGTCTGTGTTAAAAAGGGACCAAAAAGCCTAGCAGGGGTCTCAAACTCAATTTACCTGCAGGCTGCAGGAGGCAAAGTTGGGGTGATCCTTGAGTGCAAAGTCAGTAGTAAACCTTGAACATTGGGGGGTGTGATCCAAACAACTGAAACAAAAGAAAAGAAAAAAAGATTCTGGGCCCGGAGAGATAGCACAGCGGCGTTTGCCTTGCAAGCAGCCGATCCAGGACCAAAGGTGGTGGTTCAAATCCCGGTGTCCCATATGTTCCCCCGTGCCTGCCAGGAGCTATTTCTGAGCAGACAGTCAGGAGTAACCCCTGAGCACCCCGGGTAATCTAGGAAGGTGTCTTTTATAGGTTTAAAGAACCTCTCTAATCCATGTTTAAACACAATGTCCAATCAGAGGGCGACCTTGGCCTTTCTCAAAGAAAAAGGCGAGACCCTTAGGAAGGGCGAGCAGAAGTCCATTCTTTTGCCCAAATATGTCAAGTTCCACTTAGGAGGTGCGTTGGCTGATGATTACCAGGGTAACAGGCCTTTGACATCTCAAGATGAATCCATTCTTTAAGTTCCTCTTAGGAGGGGCATTGGCTCATGGAGGATTAAGGTGGGGTGGAGACAGGCTTAACAGGCATCTATGTCTGATCAAGGTGGGGGGAAGAGAAAGATTTAACAGGCTCAGTCCAAGGTCTCTTGCTGGCGAACTTCCCAGAGGTGCAAAAATTAGTGTTAAGTGGCAATTTCTTTTTTTTTTTTTTTTTTTTTTTGTGGTTTTTGGGTCACACCCGGCAATGCTCAGAGGTTTTTCCTGGCTCCGTGCTCAGAAATTGCTCCTGGCATGCACGGGGGACCATATGGGACGCCGGGATTCGAACCGATGACCTTCTGCATGAAAGGTAAATGCCTTACCTCCATGCTATCTCTCCGGCCCGGCAATTTCTATACTTCCTTGTTATTTTCTGTTTCGTTGTGTTTTTGTATTTCAAGGCAGGCTCTGTTAGGGACAGGGCAAGGTGGTGGTCGCAAACTCTGCCTCTTTGCTGGCCAGCAGGACTTAAATTTGTCCTGGAGGGGCTGGACTTTGTGACTAAACACCTCAGCCAAAAGGTGAAAATCAGAAAAATCTTGAGAGCTGCCGTCTTGTTGCTTCTGGCTGGGAAGCTAAGAAATTAGTCAGTTAAAAAAATTATTTACTGGAGCTTATCCAAGAAAGGAAAACTTACCCAACTCTCCCCCCCCCCCCTGGTTTACATATCAAAGAAGAAATTGGGAGTGGCTGGGAGTCCAGAAGAAAAAAATTGGGTCTTTAAAATCTCTTTGAAAAATTTCTCCGACTTAAAGTTTTCTTAATTTGGTGGGAAATGTTGCAAATTATTGTAATTAACTTTTCTGATGAAACTGAGTTCTAATACAGACTGAAAAATGCCACCTGCCATAAGGAATTTCACCCACTCTAAGAAATTATCAATCAGTTCAGAGACAGGTTCCAACAGCATTGTAATGTGGAAATAATACAAATTTTTATATTTCTATTTCTGTTAAAAATATTATTAATTTTAAGAGGCCAAAACTGTGTAAAAATGTTGTGGTTAGCATTTTGATAATATTGTTAATCTTGTGAACGCTTAAATATTGTTGAAATAACTAAATCTAAATAACAATATAAAATTTAATGTGGTTTTAAGGTCTTAATGTAAAAATGCCTAGATTGTCTTTACTAAGTGTAACAAAGAAAACTTGGTCCTGTCAGATAAAAGTAATTCTAGCAATTTGTTTTCTAATTGGGAAAAATAAAAGAAATAAAAGTTTTAGGTATTTGTATAAAGTGCAGACCTTTTAAAATTGAAGTAAAATTATTCATATTTAATATCTCTAAAGTTTTTATAACTTAAGTTATACTGTAATGCTTGAATGGTTACAATACCTGCTGAAGTTGCATCTTGTAAAGCTTAAGTAACTTGGTAACTGGAATTTAAGATATAATATGTTCTGAACACTGTCATAAATTTGGCATTTTCATCAATAAACAGGGTAAATTTGTAGTAAACTCATTTGGACCTATGATAAGTTATAGAGCAGTAAGAAATTGTAAAATAAATGTTTAGAAACTGTAAAATGCTATGTTTGAAAAAAAAAAGAACCATTTTGAATAATGTACTAAGTTGTTCAGAAAATTAAGTGGAAGGATCAAACTTTAAAAACTATAACTTCTCTAGATTGTAAATTTAAAATACTTTTAAGAAAATTTATGTTTTGCTTTGGTCTAAAAATTTTGTCAAATCTGGCATATAGGAATTTTAACATAAAATACATATGAAAGCATAGCTTTTAAAAATTTGTTTAATGTTTTAATTAAAAGTCTTATCAAATATTATTTATGTAGGAGAATATGTGGTTATGCAAAATAAAAAGATATAAATTTAATACTGGGGAAAAAAATAAAACTCTGAGAAAGAGTAGCCAGTTGGTAAAACTAAAGGAAATTTGTAGAGTAAATTTAGAAAGGAAAAATTTAAGAATGTGTAAAAGGAACTAACTAAGGAGGTGTACCAAGAAAGAAACTATCAGATTAAGTCGGATTATTATTATTATTATTATTATTATTATTAAAATGCCTCTAACTCAGAAATTAGCCAGTGTTTCGTGTAAAAAAAAGTTCAAATGTTTTAAGCCATGTTATAGTGTTCATATGTTGTTGGGTAAAAATGAAATAATAGTGAAGTATTATAAACACCTAAAAAATATATAAAGGTTTTAAAAGAAAATAATCAAGAAGTTAAAATATTGAGGTTCAGTTTAAAGGTTTAAAAAAATATATAGTAATTGTTAATTGTAAAATTTTTTAAAAGTCTAAAGTCTGCCAAAAAAATTTTGTAAAATATAAATTGCTGGTGTCTAATATGTTTTCTGCTTTAAGCTAAGTCCAGAAGAATAAGCAAGCTTCTACTCTATGTATGTAAATTTATTTGCTGCCAAAAATATTAATAAGTGTATCACAAGAAACTTTGTAAATATAGTCATGGTTTAAAGAATTAAAAATATGAAAAATCTTATTGTAAAAGCCTTCAGACAATAATCAGGTTTAGAATTTTCTGTGCAAAATTAAGTAACATTTGCTTTTTCTCTCTTCCTAGCACCTTTTAATATCATTTTTATGTCATGGCATCAGTTTGCTTTGCATGAAATACAAACAGGTAAATTTCCTCTCTGCATGAGGAGTAATCCCCGTGCAAACAGAAAATCTTAAAATTAGTATGGGGACCCCAAAGCCCTCTTTTGGGGAAATAATCAGGCTTGAGGTGGTGTGACCAGCAGGCACCTTTAGGCATCTGGCTAACAAAACCAGGAAGACAAGAAGATGAATGGCCTGAAAAAGAAAATGAGAAATTTCTGAACCTGCACTAACTGGCCACGGCCACTCTGCCCTCACCCTCAGTCTCAAGAAAGGACTTGAGGTCAGAGTCTCTTCCAACCCTGAAGAGGAGTGGAACAGGCTACCTCTAGGAAAATCCTGCAGTGGGTGAGAAGACAACAGCCATCCTCGAACCAACTCGTTCTTACATCAGCCTAGCCTATGTAATTGTGACGTGACAAACCTGCTGTGTCCCCACCCTATCCTCAAAAATTCTCTGTGAGTATTGGGGGTGCCCCAAATGGATATTTCTCCAGTAGTATTGTATTTATGCAAAGGAAAGAGCCAAAATTTTTTCAAATATCTGGTAAGGTGCAGGGTGGAGGTGGAGAGAAAAATAATTTTTATAATTAAAGTGAAGTAACCTATGTGTGAAAGCATTCTCATTAATTGTACTGGAACAGATCATAAATTATAACTGCAAGCATAAGTCTAACTAAAAATAATTCAGAGCTGTTTGTTAATAATGCAATAATAATGCTATGATGCTTTTAATTTCTGTTGTTTAACTTGTGTTATCATTAATTGTTACACACTAGGTGTAAAAGACCTTAAATACAGAACAAGTGAGGACCCCCCCCCCCCAGGGAACCTCTTCATAAGTCTTTTTCAGATACTTCTCAGAAGCCCACAGCCCGGTGGTCAGTGGCCTGGACAGACTATCTGGTAACCTCAAAGGACCCCCCCTGCATATCCATCTAACTCAACTTCCTGAACTGGAGCAAAATGAAGATCACCTACTGTACCAGATGACAGCATGGAACTGTGAAACCACTGATCAGGCATACTGGAAGCTCCCTTCCAGTTGGGACTGGATCGTGATAACCAGATTTGTAGTGAATCACACTTTTTGAAGAGCAGCTGGGAAAGGGGGCATAAAAAGAAATGCCTTGCATTGCCCTTGAAGTTTTTAATCTGGCCCATTATTGTGTAATAATTCAAAAGCTGCCCAGAGTGCTATATTATAATTCTGATTCCTTTAAGGCAAGGTTTAGTAGCTGCTCTACCCTCGAGAACTGGTTTCCCTCACCCTGGCAGTCATCCTAGGAATGGGGTTAGCTGCTGAAATTAAAACAGGAACAACTGTGCTCTTAAGGGGGGCGATCAAATCAGTAAGCTTGAAACAGCTATCAGGCAAGACCTAAGAGAAATAAAAACCTCAGTTCAAGCCCTCAAAGACACTGGGGTCGTACAGGCATCCATGGACAGACTTAAAAGCTAGACAAAAGGGAACAAAAATCCCGGGTTCAAGACAATTGGTTTCAGTCCTGGTTCAAGTAGTCCCCCTGGCTAACAACTCTAATGTCTGCCATTACAGGCCCGCTTGTGCTCCTGCTGCTATTACTGACTATAGGACCTTATGATTATTAGGCAGCAATGTGAGGCACTCAATCAAACAGCCCAAGATCTCTAGGATTAGAGATCAAACAAAAGAAAAAGGGGGGAATGTAAAGGAAAAGTTTCCCCTAAGTTTGCTAACTGCCCTGATCACCTACCCCCCCTTCACAATTCTGGGAACTTAAGTTTCCCCTGAATTTCCTGACTCCCTGATCACTCACTCCCCTTCACAATTGTGGGAACTTGTAGACCCAGTTATAGTTTAACTTTCTTTCTGTTCCTACATGGTTTTAACCTGGTCATGTTAACCCTGTAAGCTTGCACCTGCACCTTGCAAAAATGTAATTGAGCAAATGCCAGATGTCATTTACTTCCTAAAGCAAATCAATCTACTGTACCTTTCTATTGTTTGAAATACTATATACAGCTTGTAAGCTCATGGCTCAGGGCTGGCAGATTCTGGCTTATGCTGGATTCTAGCGCAGCCCCTGCATGCTTGTAAGAAAAATAAACCCTCTGCTATTGCATGAGACTGTGGTCTTGGTGTCTTTGAACGGCGCATCATCCTCCTGGACTTAACAGTATAACACCCATTTTCACAAATTCTTCCCTAAATCCCTCATTTTCACAAATTCTCTTCTAACACCTGTGATTTTCAATAAATTCCTAGAAATTAAGATGATTCTGAGGAGTAATTGTATCACAACATTAATTTTGCTTTATATAAGATTAAAAATATGAAGGCTTTATTTTCTTCGATAAGTTAGAAACCACACCATTTTTCTGATAGCTGAGGATAGACCTTTAACTATTGGGACAATCTGAGTAGATTAATAAACTACACCCATTAAACAATTTATCACAGGTTCAAAGAAATTCCTCCATTAGGTTCATCTGAAAAACATTTTAATTATAAGATCACCAACAAATAGAACAATATGAACCAGCAATAACATTTATTCAGTGTTTACTGTGGTTAAGCTCTGAACTAATTTGTTTGTTTTTGGCCATGACCAGTGGTGCTCAGAGGTTACTCCTGGTTCTGCACTAAGAAATGACTCCTGGCAAACTCGGGACCAGATGAGGTGCCAAGGATGGAATCCAGGTTGGCTGCCTGCAAAGCAAATGCCCTCCGTGCTGTGCTATAGCTCCAGTCCAACAAGCAAGCTTTCTTACAACAGCCAAACTGCAGTGAAGGCCACGGTAGCCCTGAGGAACAAAGGGTTTTGCACTAAACTGAAATGGTTTTGCTTCAGCTGCTTTGCGCTGGTATGTGGGTGCCGTGCCTCTATGCTGGTGAAGCTTCCCCACCTTATCTTGTCTCCTTCTTATGCCTGTAAATCTTTGTCAGCTCCTGATACTCCCCACTTTCTTTTGAAAGACAGAATCCGGCAACAGGAAACAATTCCCTTAAGAGGAGAGGGAGAGCTAGGTGGTAAGGTGGTAAGATTTCTGTGTTGCCTGTGTGAGGCCCCAAATTTGCTCCCTGGCACCGCAGGGCTTCCCAAACATTGTTCCTACAACAAAAATGTACATAAGATTGTTTTAAAGTCTATAGCTCAGGGTAGCATCAAATGGTGATAATCCCTTTGTCTTGGATTAAGGGGTATGAGGGGAGGGAGGGTGCACTAGGGGGGGTGACAGCAATAGAGAATCTTAGGCACTTTGGAGGCGTTGAAGGTACAGTAATTGTGTACATCAGAGTCATAAACTAACATGTCATCACATTAGCAGTTTCCTTATAGGGCCACACCCAGAAGTGCTCAGAGCTCACTCGAGCCTTGTGCTCAGAAATCACTCCTGGCATGGATTGGAGGACCATACATAATGCCAAGGGTTGAATTCAAGTAGCCACATGTAAGGCAAGCGTACCCTACCCACTGTACTCTAGTCCTAATTTTTTTTGTTTGCTTTTGGGCCACACCTATTAGTTCTCAGGAGTTATTTCTGGCTCCATGCTCAGGTCACTCCCAGCAGTGCTTAAGGAATCATATGGGATGCCAGGGATTAAACCTGGGTCCACTCATGCAAGACAAACACCCTACCCTCTGTGCTCTCACTCCAATTCCTGGCCCTAATTTTTTAATTAAAAATGGATTTTTAGCCGGCACGGGCGGGCAGCTGGCAGGCCTCAGCATGTGCCAGCGGCCTCTTGGCCCGGCCTAGGGTAGGGGGGCCCGGACCTGGGTCACCCGACCCCCTTTTCCCCCATTCCTCCCGATCTCCAGGTGGGTTCCTGGAAGGAGCTGATGGGGCACCCTGGGTTTTCCCCACTCCCAGGCTGGGTCCGGAGACTGGCCTAGGGTGGGGCTTATGGGGTGGAGTTTGATCTGGTGGGTGGCAGATAGCTGCTCAGCTATACTCAGGCTGTCACTGGCAATTTCATACCAGTCTAATTTTGCAGACCGCGCGGGGGCGCTAGCCCCCACACGAACATATGCTCCTCCCAACCATCAGTACCCCAGATTTACCCTTCTTAACTTCAGTAACACACAGCTCTAATCTCTGACCTAAGACATACAGTAGACCTAACAAATCCCAGAACTTTTTAGAAGGACACAAATTGAACACATATTGAACACATATATCTTTTGAATATTTTATGGGTATTTTCTTTAACTGATGTAACTATATATTCTTCTACCATGATGTTTCTATCCACTTTTCATCTTGTCTTTTCTTTGTAAGCTGTTAAGTAAGGATTGTTGGTGGAACTGTCCCTCAGTTTGATGCCTATGATTGAACTATGTCATGGAAATTGCTGGTCTTGTTCCTATTGCTTCCAGATGCACCAATAACGCTTCATGGCATTGATTCTTGTTTGCATAGACACATTAAAATGGGAAAACACCATACATACAGATAAGTTCTTATCTAATAAATCTCAGTACAATGTACCTTACACCCTGAACATTGATATAATGAACTGGCACAGGCCTCAGAAGAATGGGCATCCTCCATTCACGCCGGAACCAGGCAAGCTATCTACGAAACATCCAAGGTCTTTTATAGCAACAGCTGAAAGCAGTCCTCTACCAGGAAAGACACTACCAAGGGTCTGACATCAACCTCCTAAAAAGAGACTTCCGTTTACACTGAGAAGACTTGACAACAACAATGACCTGCTCTACAGGACATGGTTCTCTCTAGTGCCCCTTAAGTGTGAGGTGAAACAAGAGGATGCTCTGCACCATCCTAACTGCAATATGGGATATGCAGACTCCAGGATCTTTAATACAGAAGCATGATACCAACAACAGAGACTATGTGAGGAATGGAGGTGTTTTGCCACTACAGACGATGACTTGAATTGGACAAACTAGTTTGCCTGGAGCCTAGAGTCAGTCCTGTGCCAGGAAACTTCAGGGGTAGGGTCTCTTGTATTTAGACCATAATTTGTCTTTCCATGTCCCTTATGTTTTGGTGGGCCTATGCAAACAAATGCCACTTTAATACCGTTTTTTACTATGTTCCCTTGACTCCAATCCTTAAGAAAAACAACCCACTAAAACTTTTGAGGTTAACTTAAACTAGTAAGCATGTGCATGGAACTAGATAGATGTACTTTGCCCTCAATGTTTAAGGAGTTACATAAGTCTAATGTCTTTAGATTATATTGTGTGCTGCTAAGAAATAGTATGTACTACAACTGGGGATTTGAGGGACAAAGTAATTGTATTGTACATGGGTTCAGTTTTGTTTTTCTTAATGTTCTTTGGCTGAAAGTTCAAGGCTGGGATATCATCGATGGGATTACCGAGAATTCTGTTTATGGGTGATTGGGCCTCCACTGTAACTTTACCCTGTCCTCTTTCTTTGCATCTTTGTTGTCATAATTAATAAAAAAAAAAAAAGAAAAGAAAGCCCTGGGGGCTGACTGGATCAAACCCAGGCCAGCTGTACACAAGGCAAGTGTCCTGCAGTTGTACTATCTCTGTGGCTCAATGTAAAAAAAATAATTTTTTGTGTGTTTTGGGGCCACACCTTGCCACACTTAGGGCTTACTCCAGGCTCTGCATTCAAGGATCATCCTGGCAGTGCTCAGGTGACCATATGGGATGCTGAAGCTCAAACCCAAGTCAACTGCTTGCAAAAACAAGTGCCCTGCTGTACTATCACTTCTGCCCCCAATAATATTTTTAAATGAGGCTTTACCTACCTTTGGGGCATAGAATCTCGCACATTGCTGGGTTCATAATCCCTTTCTTTTCTTTCTTTTTCACGCTTGTGGTTATTATTTGGTGATTTTTTTTTTTTTGGTTGCTGGCTGCTTTTTCTTATGGTAGTTACTGTTTTGTTGTTGTTTACTGTTGTTTGTTAGGGGGGTTGTTATATTTTTTGTCTTCTTCCAGCAGAACCACACAACTTGAATCATCTTGTTCTGCCTCATGAATTGAGGGGGAAAATAAAAATGAATGGTATCAGGACCAAACAGCCATATAAACATTGAGTGGAAATAAAAAATGATCAGACTTAAGCACCAAACCTAAAGTCAACAGCAACAGAATCGATACCCTATTTACAACAGGCTACACACAGAGTGAACAATTACACTAGCACTCCGGGGGGCAAAAGAGGGAGATATGGGACACATATGGGAAAAGGGGGTGGAGGGAGGACAGCCCTGGTAGTGGGAATGACCCTGAATCATTGTCATTATGTACCTTAAATATCACAGTGTTATTCACTTTTGGTCACAATAAAAACTATTAAAAAAAAGATGCCCAGCCCCCCAACCTCAAGGCACACATATACACATGCAGACCTGCATGCACATACACACATGTGTGCGGGTAGATACATATGTGCATCCATATAGACATGCATGCATATGAATGTGCAAGTAGAGTACACACCATGTATATAAGTATGTAACATGCACGTGTACATCATGTGTGTCATGTGACACCCATGTGCATGTGTGAATGTGTGCAGATACAGATGTACATCCATAGAGACACATGTATGCACACGTGCATCATAAAATGTGTGCGTGTGCGCATGTGCACCGTCACAGACATGCGCCTGTATGAATGAAAATACATACACATATGCACATAATGTACAGGGGCCAGAGCGATAGGACAGAAGGGAGGACGTTTGCCTTGCAAGCGGCTGACCTGGATTCCATTGCCAGCGTCCCATCTGGTCCCCCAAGCCTGCCAGGAGTGATTCCAGAGCGCAGAGCCAGGTGTGAGCCCTCTGGGTGTGGCCGAAAAACAAAACCGACCAACAAAAAAGGCATACACGCTCACGTGTATGGGGGAAGCTCGACAGGGGAGCGTGCCAGTCCTGCGACCTTGAGTTTGAACCTCGGTGCAGAGTGTCCCGGGGACACGGCGGAACAAGTCTCCCTGCACGCTGTCCACCCGGGTGTGGGATCTCCTCACAGGCGGCAAGCACCACGATCACGTCCATGCCACAGTCCGCCGGGTGTGCAAGCGCAGTTCTGGGGCAAGAGGCAGTGTGGGGCTTGGGGCAAGGTAAGGGGAAGAAGGCGTGACCTGGCTTCCTCTGCCTACCCCCACTTCCTGGGCTCCAGGCCGCCCCTTTCTCGGCATCCCCACGCCCACTCCCTGATGGGCCCCTCTCCCTGGGCGGGTTCCGGAGAGAGTCACCACATCACCACAGTCCTTTTTTTCTTTTTTGGTTTTGGGGCACACCCGGTGGCTCTCAGGGGTTACTCCTGGCTCTGCGCTCAGAAATCGCTCCTGGCAGGCTCAGGGGACCTTATGGGATGCCGGGGATCGAAACCGGGTCCGTCCTGGCAAATTCCTCCCCGCTGTGCTATCGCTCCAGCCCGTAAAGTCACAATCTTTTAGGAGCCTAAGAAATAGCAGAGGGGGGGGGGGGGGGGCGGAGAGATAGCATGGAGGTAAGGCATTTACCTTTCATGCAGAAGGTCATCGGTTCGAATCCCGGCGTCCCATATGGGGGGGCGGAGAGATAGCATGGAGGTAAGGCATTTACCTTTCATGCAGAAGGTCATCGGTTCGAATCCCGGCGTCCCATATGGTCCCCCGTGCATGCCAGGAGCAATTTCTGAGCACGGAGCCAGGAAAAACCCCTGAGCATTGCCGGGTGTGACCCAAAAAACCACAAAAGAAAAAAAAAAAAGAAAAAGAAAAAAGAAATAGCAGAGGGGGGTGCTTACCTCTCCTGCAGTCCATCTGGATTCACTCCCCTGCACCCTGTCTGCTCCTCCTGAGCACAGAGCTTAGGGAGGAGGCCCTGAGCACCAATGCGTGTGCGCGCCCCCCCCCCAAAAAAAAAAGCAAACCGAGGAAAGTCTCCTGCTTTCTAGCACAGCATGCTCCATGTCTGCAGGGCAGCTCCTCCTTGGAGGAGCAGTGCCTCCCTCCTTGGCTACCCCACCACCACCACACCACTTGATCAAGGAGGCAGCCATGTCTTGGCTCTCAGGCTGCATGCACCCTTGGGAAGATCTCCTGTCTTATCAGCAATCAATATTTGTTTCTGGGAAGTAAGTGGTGGTGCTGTTGGAGTTGTGGGGGTCGCCATCCCTTGGGGACCACATTAGTTTCACTCCTGGAGATCCCTCTACCCCGCTGCTGTCTCAGCTCCTGCAAAATCCCCTGGCTTTTCCCGTTGTCCTGTGCGTCCTGAGCAGACTGTCAGGGGCTAAGAAAGTAAACTTTGCCTTTGTGCGGTTAAGCGCCTTGACCACAGAAGCAGTCTTAGGCTTCCTCGGTTCAGGGTTCAGAGGACTTAACCGCGGGGAGAAAAGTGTCTTCACACATCAACCACACGGCAGAAAGTGGTAGGTGAGCCCAGGTAGCGACTGTCACCGAGACTAGAGCCCGGAGCGATGGTACAATGGAGAGATCGCTTGTCCTGCGCACAGCGCTTAAGTACCTGGGTTTGATCCCTGGCATCCCCTGGTCCCCCCTGAGCCTGCCAGGAGTAACTCCTGAGCATCACTGGGTGTGGTCCCAAAAGGAAAAGGAAAAAGGTGGTGGAGGACAGGTCACACGCAGGGGACAGATCATATGCCAGGTCACATGCAAGTGGCCGACTGGAGGAGGTGAGTGTGTAACAGCACCTACTTGCAGAAAACCGACTTCCTTTCAGGTTGGTTCTCCAGTCTCTTGGGCACTGGGACCTGGGCCAATGCACAGCCAGGACAATCTCAGTCTCATTTACATAAGTGATCTCGGGCCATTAACCCTTCCTTTATTTCCTAATCTGGGTTTTCCCCCCACTTTCCGTGGCACGATCAAATCCTGCCCTGGGCTGCATCACAAAGTTCAGGGGTTCAGGGATGCTAGAGCTTCCCCAGACCCTTCCTGTCACAAGAGCTCCCTGCCCTAAATAAAACATTTAGCCAGTTCACAGTGGCCTAGGTGTCCTCTCAGAGACGCCCTACACCACTGAAGAAAATCACTCCCCTCATTGTTGTTGATGTTGTTGTTGTTGTTGTTGTTTTAGGGTCATACCTGGAGATGCTCAGGCCTTCCCCTGGCTCTATACTCAGGGATCGATGCTGGCAGTGCTTGGGGATCCAGGAACTATATGAGATGCCCAGGATCAAACCCAGGTTGGCCACATGCAAGGCAAGCGTCCTCCTCGCTGTACTTTCGCTCCAGCCCTCCCCTCTTCTTCTTGACCCCAAAAGGGCAGATCTGAAGTCTAGACACTCCTGGCAAGGAGTATCCAATGATCAGGATCCTTTTCCAAGGATTTCCAGGCTTTTCTCTTACATGAGGGTGAGCTGGACCCCAGGGTCTGTAGGTCTTATCTCTTGCCTGAGTGGGTGGGGACAGGTCACAGACTGAGTGAATTTTTGTTTGTTTGGGGGTCACAATCGCCATGCTCGGGGTTGCTCCTGACTCTGCACTCAGGAATAACTCCTGACAGTGATCAGGGATCTCTGGGATGCAGGAAATCCAGCCTGGGTCAGCCTCATACAAAGCAAGCTCCCTGCCTGCTATGCTCTCTCTCCAGACCCAGAAGAGGCTGAATGTTATTCAGGGGCTTTGATTTGTCTGTATTTTGGGGTGGGGTGTTTGTTTTTGATTCATAGCTGGCATGAATTACTCCCAATTCTGTGTTTTCAGTTCTCTCTTGGGGATGTTGAAGAGACCATATGCAGTAGGAGATATGGAGCCCCAGAGCAGCCACATCCAAAACAAGCCCTGTAACCTGCTGTACTATCTCTCTGGTGCCAATATTTTGAGTCTGGGGGAGTTTTTTTGTTTGTTTTTGAGGAAGGACATCCAGCTGTGCTCAGGGCTTGCTCCTGACTGCTTTGAGAGCACTCTGAGACCATTTATAGTATCAGGGATCAAGTCTCAGGGAGCAAACTGGGTCAGTCACATGCAATGCAAGTGCACTACCCACTGTACTATTTCTATAGCCCTCACCAACCTGCTTATAAAGGGACAGTCACCTTCTCAGAACAAAGCAGGAGCAGATAGTTGGTAAAGAAAACCTAAGTTATCTGGAATAAACAAGCCCAGTTGACCTCACCAGACCAAAGATGCCACTCAAGGACCGTTGAGATGGTTCAAAGGGTTGAGCACTGACCTTGCATATGGGAGGCCTTTGATCAACCCCCTGTGCCTCCTAGTACCTGGAGTACCCCAGGAGCAACAAGTTAGATATTGGGGATCTAGGCCCCCAACCCACATCCAAAATAAGTCAACCAAGCAAGAAAACACTTGGGGCCAGAGTGGTAGTATAGTGTGGAGGGCACTTGCCTTGCACACAGCTAATGTGGGTTTGATCCCCAGCATCCCATATGGTTCCCTGAGCCTGCCAGGAATAATTTCTTTTTTTCTTGGGGGGGTGTATCATAGGCACTCAGAAATCATTCCTGGTGGTGCTCCTAGTGAATTCTGCTTCTAACTATGGTCCTCCCTTCACTGGATTTTTGCAAAGACTCATAGGGTTTGAGTCTGTGGTTTTCAGTTTACACAGAAGGTCTTAGACTAGAGCTTCAGTCTCCCCCATAAGAAAAGGTCTAGCAATGTCCTTTTTTGCAGGGGAGCCACTCTCCAAGAAATATTCAGAGGGTTGAGGCTGGAACAATAGTACAGCAGAGAAGACACTTGCTTTGCTCAAGAGAACTTGAGTTTGATCCTCAACATCCTATCTGGTGCTCTAAGCACTTCCAGGAGTGATTTCTGGGTGCAGAGCCAATATGAAGCTCACCACAAAGAGTGGTGAGTGCAGTTAGAGAAATAACTTCACTAACAACTATGACAATGTTAATGAGTGAGAGAAGTAGAATGCCTGTCTTGAACACAGGCAGCGAATGGAGGAGGAAGGAGATGGGGGCATTGGTTGTGGCAATGTTGCAATGGGGAAGAGGGGGTGTTCTTTTTATAACTGAAACCCAACTACAAACATGTTTGTAATCATGGTGCTTAACTTAGGATATTATTTAAGAAAAAAAAAAAAGAGTAAGCCCTGAACACTGCTGGATGTAACATAAAAACATACAAGAAAGAGAGAGGGGGAAGGAAGAAGGAAGGAAGGAAGGAAGGAAGGAAGGAAGGAAGGAAGGAAGGAAGGAAGGAAGGAAGGAAGGAAGGAAGGAAGGAAGGTAGGTAGGAAGGAAGGAAGGTAGGAGGGAAGGAAGGAAGGAAGGAAGGAAGGAAGGAAGGAAGGAAGGAAGGAAGGAAGGAAGGAAGGAAGGAAGGAAGGAAGGAAGGTAGGAGGGAAGGTAGGAAGGAAGGAAGGAGGAAGGAAGGAAGGAAGGAAGGAAGGAAGGAAGGAAGGAAGGAAGGAAGGAAGGAAGGTAGGAGGGAAGGTAGGAAGGAAGGAAGGAGGAAGGAAGGAAGGAAGGAAGAAAGGAAGGAAGGAAGGAAGGAAGGAAGAAAAAGAAAGAGAAAGAAAGAAAGAAAGAAAGAAAGAAAGAAAGAAAGAAAGAAAGAAAGAAAGAAAGAAAGAAAGAAAGAAAGAAAGAAAGAAAGAAAGAAAGAAAGAAAGAAAGAAAGAAAGAAAGAAAGAAGAGAGGTAGGGAGGGAAGGAGGGAGAGAGGGAGGGAAGGAAGAAGGAAGGAGAGAAGGAAAGGAAGAAGGAAGGAAGAAGGGGAAGGAAGGAGAGAAGGGAAGAAAGGAAAGAAGGAAGGGAGGGAGGGAGGAAAGAAGGGAGGACGGAAGGGAGGAAAGGAGGGAGGGAGGAAGGAGAGAAGGAATGGAGGGAGGGAGGAAGGGAGGAAGGATGGAGAGAAGGGAGGGAGGGAGGAAGGAGAGAAGGAAGGAGGGAAGGGAGGGAGGGAAGGAGAGAAGGGAGGGAAGAAGGAGAGAAGGGAGGGAAGAAGGAGAGAAGGGAGGGAGGTAGAAAGGAGAGAAGGGAGGGAGGGAGGAAGGAGAGAAGAAAGGGAGGAAGGGAGGGAGAGAAGGAGGAAAGAAGGAGAGAAGGGAGGGAGGGAGGAAGGAGAGAAGGGAGGGAGGGAGGAAGGAGAGAAGGGAGGGAGGGAGAGAGGATAGATGAAGAAAGGAAGGAAGGTAGGATAGAGGGATGCAGGTAATTCCAGATGATGTTCCAGCGGAGTGAGGTGATGAGTCTGCTGGGGTCACCCAGATGATGATGAAAGTGAGGGGGTCCGGAGAGATAGCACAGCGGTGTTTGCCTTGCAAGCAGCAGATCCAGGACCAAAGGTGGTTGGTTCGAATCCCGGTGTCCCATATGGTCCCCCGTGCCTGCCAGGAGCTATTTCTGAGCAGACAGCCAGGAGTAACCCCTGAGCAACGCCAGGTGTGCCCCCCCCCAAAAAAAAAAGAAAAAAAAAAGAAAGTGAGAGGCATGGGGTTTCCGGCATTGATGCAGCCCAGTCCTTTATACTGTCTCCCAGAAAATCAGTGTCTTCTCTCCACTGGAGGTAGCTCTGCGTCCCAGTCACACAGTTGAGGGAATGAAGGGGAGAGTCACTGACAGGTAAGAAACAACTTCTTACCCGGAAACAAGCTGCAGAGCAGAAACATTTCACAAAGTTGGGGTTTTGGAAAGGCGACACTGTGAAAGGGGAGTCGTTTAACCGTTTAACCTGGGCAGTGGGTGTGGGCTGACACCTGCCACCAGACTATTTATAATTCAGGGGGCCACGCAATGATTTCTCACGAAATGGAATGATGGACTGCGGCCAAGCTGCGTGTTGACTCAGCGCCGTTGAGAAAAGCCCTGGCAATGATCTGAGCTTGGGGATCAGAAGTTGCAGGGCGGAGAATAGACCTGGTTTAGATGTTTCCCCTGGCCCTGCTCCTGGTTCTGTGATTCCTAGTTTCCAAATTCCAGCTACACCCATCTAAAGTGTCATATAAGCACCTGTCAGGTCCATCTTTCTTCCTTCTTCTCCTCTCCCCTCCCCTGTCTTCTCTCCTCTCCTCTCCTCTCCTATCCTCTCATCTCCCTCCCCTTCTTTCTCCTCTCCTCTCTCCGTGCCCTCATCTCCGACATCACTACTGGCAGTGTTCAAGGGATCCTTCATTGCCCACAATCAAACCTAGGTCTCCTTCATTCAAAGCAACCTTTGAGCCATCTTCTGGATCCATGTTCTCTTTTTCTTATCTTGAACTTTAGCCCTGAGCAGAGCACTCAGTCCATGTAGACTGGCACTGCTGAAATGGGGGAAGGTGTGGAAAGAAAGGAAAGGAGAGGCTCTGCCTTTCTCCCACCACCCATGGGGACTGCAGTGGGTGAGAGGGGTCTGTGAGGAGAACAGGAGCCTGGGAGGATGTGGGAGTGTGTGCAGCTAACACAGCGCCCTTCTCACTGGATTGACAGCAGCGTCTAGGGCAGCCTGGGTTCAGACTCCAGAGTCCCATAGAGCTTGATAAACCAGACAAAGGCAGCCTGGGGTGGGGAGTGCAAGGTGTAGGAACGGTGGTGGGGTTACACCCAGGCTACTCAGCAACTACTCCATTCTCTATACATGGGGATCACTCTTGTCGGTGCCCAGATACCAGTCAGTGCTTGGGAACTATAGCATGTGCAAACCAAGTACTGTCTCGTAGGCCCCAGACAAGAGAGTTTTGGGTTTATTAACATGGTCAAAGAGTGGAACAGGAGCTCTAGTACCATGAGGAGGACGTTTGCCTTGCATGCGGCTGACCCAGCTTCAATCCCTAGTATTCCATATGGTTCCTTGAACACCACCAGGAGTGATTGCTGAGCACAGAGCCAGAAGTAACCCCTGAGCACTACTGGGTGTAGAAGCGGGGGTGGAGTCCATCAGTGGTGCCTGGTTCTGCCCTCAGGGACTACTCCTGATGGGCATTTGAGGACCTTATGTGGTGCCCCAGTTTATACCCTGATCAAACTCATGCAAGGCAAATACCTTACTCACTATCTCCCCAGCTCAGGAATTTTTTTTTTATAATGACTTTATTTAAGCACCTTGGTTACAAAATTGTTCGTGATTGTGTTTCAGTCATAGAATGTCCACCATCCTTCACCAGGGCACATTTCCCGACACCAATGTACCCAGTTTCCCTACCACCCACCCTCCCCACATACTTCTGGAGCAAGCATTTTACTTCTCTCTCTTTCTTTCTCTCGCTCTCTGTCTCATTTTTAAAAATAATTTTTAGCCACACCTGACAATGCTCAGGAGTTCATTACTCCTGGTTCTGCACTCAGGAATTACTCCTGGTAGTGCTTGGGGACCGTTGTGGAATGCTGGGAATCGAATCTGGGTAGGGCACATTCAAGGCAAGCACCTTGCCTGCTCTATATGGCTTCTCGGGAAAATTTGTTTTTGTTTTTGGTTTGTTTTTTTGGGCCACACCCGGTGATGCTCAGGGGTTACTCCTGGCTATGTGCTTAGAAATCGCTCCTGGCTTGGGGGGACCATATGGGACAACGGGGATAGAACCTCGGTTGGTCCTAGGCTAGTGCTTGCAAGGCCTTACCTCTAGCGCCACCGCTCCGGCCCTGGGAAATTCTTTTTTTAAAGATTCTATGTTTCTGCCTCTAATTTCAGTTCCCTGTTTTAGCAAAACTGCTCTCTGCAGACGAGAAAATTTTTTTTTTTTTTTTTTTTGTTTTTGATTTTTGGGCCACACCCGGCAGTGTTCAGGAGTTACTCCTGGCTATCTGCTCCGAAATAGCCCCTGGCAGGCACGGGGGACCATATGGAAGGCCGGGATTCAGACCATCCACCGTAGGTCCTGGATCAGCTGCTTGCAAGGCAAACACTGCTGTACTATCTCTCCAGCCCCAGATGAGATTTTTTATTTTTTGGTGTTTTTTTTTGGGGGGGGGGCCCACACCCGGCAGTGCTCAGGGGTTACTCCTGGCTGTCTGCTCTGAAATAGCTCCTGGCAGGCACGGGGGACCATATGGGACACCGGGATTCGAACCAACCACCTTAGGTCCTGGATCGGCTGCTTGCAAGGCAAACACCGCTGTGCTATCTCTCCGGGCCCAGACGAGAAGATTTTTTTTTTTTTTTTTTTTTGGTTTTTGGGCCACACCCGTTTGACGCTCAGGGGTTACTCCTGGCTATGTGCTCAGAAATCGCCCCTGGCTTGGGGGGACCATATGGGACGCCAGGGATCGAACCGCAGTCCGTTCCTTGGCTAGCGCTTGTAAGGCAGACACCTTACCTCTAGTGCCACCTTCCCGGCCCCGAGAAGATTTTTAAAGACAAACTTCTCTCTGGTTTCTTGTCAAAAGGGCTCCTTTTCTTTTTCCTCGTAGAGAATGACTAAATTACAGAAGCCTAAGAATGTGGTAACATCTAAATTTAGATGGTGGATCAGTGTCAGAACAATCAATCATGAAGCACAAACTCTCAGTAAATGTGGAGGAGTCTAAAGAGCTCTGCTCTGGGGCCAGAACGATGGGACAACAGAAAGGAGGACAGTATGGGGCCGGAAAGATAGCATGGAGGTTTGCCTTGCATGCGGAAGGACGATGGTTCGAATCCCGGCATCCCATATAGTCCTAGGACGAACTGCGGTTCAATTCCCCAGCATCCATATGGTCCGCCAAGCCAGGAGCAATTTCTAAGCGCATAATCAGGAGTAACCGATGAGCATCACCAGGTGTGGCCCAAAAAGCGAAAAGAAAATAATAAATTACTTCTGGCAAACTCTGGGGACCATTAGGGATGCCAGGGATCAAACCCAGATCCATTCTGGGTCAGCAAGACAAACAACCTACCACTGTGCTATCACTCCAACCCCTCCCTAACCTCTTCATTTGTAATAAAGAAAAAGTGTTGGCTAGAGAAGCAAAAGAGAAAGAGATATGGAGAAACAGGGAGGGGGGAGCAGCAAAAGAGACAGACAGAGCTCCTGAAAGACATGAGTTAGGCAAACATGGCACAGAGACTCATGGCAGAGAAAAGCCTTGAGGGAATAAAGCAAGCTGACTCCAGTGAAACTTTGACTGCTTGTGAATTATTTCTCCACTACTACTACCCTTCTTCATCAGACCCGTCTGCCTGAGGGGTTAGAAACACAGTGCCAGGTGTGGCCTCAACCAACATGTGGACAATATATATTGTATTTTAAATCAACAAGTGTTAATAAAATAAAAGTACATGTGATTATTAGGTAGAGACATATCAAATCAGCTACAACTCTGGCTTTGTTCTGTCTTATTTTTGTTTGGGGGACCACACTCAGCAGTGCTAGGATGACTTTTGGCTCTGTGCTTAGGGATCATGCTTCTAGGACTAGGGACACCATATGGGGCACCCGAGAATGAAACTGGGGAGAGACACATGCAAGAAAAAGTACCTTGGGCCCGGAGAGATAGCACAGCGGTGTTTGCCTTGCAAGCAGCCAATCCAAGACCAAAGGTGGTTGGTTCGAATCCCAGTGTCCCATATGGTCCCCCGTGCCTGCCAGGGGCTATTTCTGAGCAGACAGCCAGGAGTAATCCCTGAGCATCGCCGGGTGTGGCCCAAAAACCAAAAAAAAAAAAAAAAAATACCTTAACCCCACTGCTTATAAGATGCTTTGGATTGGACCAGGGTGAGCTGCATGCCAGGCAAGAGCTCAGGATCCCCATGTGCATTGTTCCAGCCCCTCTATTTTCTTTCTGACCCTACAATTTTCTCTGAAATGAGACAGAAACGCTGAAACAGTCCTTTGTCTGGAACAGAGGCAGTCTGGAAGCAAAACACACGTCTGCTGTGATTTCTCACTCAGATACCCACACCACTGAACAGAGGTGTTGCCTTTTTTTTTTGTTTGTGGCTGGGAACCCGAGCTCAGTCAGGACAACGAACAACTACGACGACTGCAGAAGCGCAGACTTATTTCCTGGAAGCAAATATTGATTTGAGGCAGAGGTTTTATCTGATACTTGGTGCCAGCCATTGTTTTCCACTGAGAGAGCATCATGTTACAAAAGAATATGAGTGTTGAAGAGTCCGAGAATGTGCTCAGCTGCCTTCCAGACTAGGAAACCCACAAAACCTAGATGCCCCAGTAGAATTCGGTAACTTCTCATGCAGTGGTGTATCCAAATGTATAACACAGTGACTGCTGGCTTGTCCTGGAAGCCTCAACTCTGCCAGGAAGCTTTGTGGGGAGAATGGGGGAGAAGGAATGTATACCTGGAAAGGATTGTTTGCAGAGAGAAAAGGACTTACTAAGAAACCTACTATTCCCCACAATCCCTTCTCTTTCACAGTACTCCTAATCCCTTGGGCTAATTTCCTGAGCAAAGTGCACTAGAAGGAGCAGTTGCAAGTCAGCCCCTGAAGAGGTTGACTGATGGAGGGATGGAGGATGAGGTCTTTCCCCTCCTGCCACCCTGTTCAGCCAGCGGTTCTGAGGTGAAGCGGGGGTGGGGGGGGGGGGTAAACAGCTCGCAGACAGTCAGGCTTGTGGAAATATTAGCTTTATTCGGTGGACAAGACTGAAATCCAAAACCTCAGCCAAAAAGCCTCTCGCCTTCCACAGACCCTTGTTTTTATCCCCCAGAATCAGGTACCACCAATGGTGGGATCAGAGACCACCCAATGGTGGAAGCAGAATCAGGTACCACCCTAGGGTGGGGGCAGAATGCCAGGTCACACCCTAGGGTAGGGCACAATCACTGATCAGGGTAGGGTCAGTAACATAATAATCCCATAAAATGTTTACATACACAACAGGAGCAATTTTTTTCTCCAAGATTTAGTCTTTGTACCTGGCTCCTGACTCAGTGCTCCTGAAACCCTTGCAAGTTCCTGGGTGAAATTTCTCAAATGTCTTTGGTTCTATCATGGGTTCATGGATGGGTTCTGGATGGGTTCATGGAGCAGAGCTATTCACCTGAAAGACTGGGCCGTGATCAGAAACTTGGCTTTTGGGGCGTTTGGGGGCCATAACTGGCAGTGCTTGGGGGATGAACCCCAGCAAGTCACTCTGGGCTCATTCAGAGAGATGTTCCAAAAACCACATGTTTTGGGGGGTTGTCGTGCATGCAACCAACCTGATTTTGATCCCCCTACAGAACAGGGTTTGGGGTTCACAGATTGCCAAACAGCCCACCCATCTTCCACAAGGCTCTGTGCTTAGTTTCCTCCTGTACCTCACCCTGTGCACCTCTTCTTATCTGGGAATTTCTTACAGCCCCTAATCAATGTGCTAAGGAAGGTCTGTGTATCACTGTGCAAATAATCACACCCAGGCAGGGGAGCCTTTCCCTCCCCCACAATGTCCCATGTGTAAACCAAAGGGATGGTCTGAGAAGTGCCAAATTTTGTTTTGTTTCGTATTTTTTTGTTTTTGTTTTGGGGCCACACTGGGCAGTGCTCAGGGGTTACTCCTGGCTCAGAAATTACTCCTGGCAAGCTGGGGTTGGGGGTGGCATATAGGTTGTGGGTATCTAACTCAGGTCTGCTACATATAAGGAAAATGCCCTACCAACTGTTCTATCACACTGGCCCTGATAATCTACAATAAGAAGCACCATGTGGGGTTGTGGGCTGGGGCCCAGCATTTCTCTTGGGCTATAGTCCACTCTGGGATACCGAGTGTTTTGCTGGCTGGGTGGAGCGATAGCACAACAAATAGGGTATTTGCCTTGCATGCAACTACCTGGGTTCAATCCCCCAGCCTGCCAGGAGTGATTCCTAATCAAAGAGCCAGTAGTGACCCTGAGCACTACAGGGTATGACCCAAAAACAATTTTTAAAATAACCAAAAATAAATAAATAAAAATAAATATGACATTGGCAGCAATATAGATGGACTTTAGAGCTTTATGCTGAGGTGAAGTCAGAGAAAAGGGCCAGAGCAATAGTACAGCGGGTACGGGGCTTGCTTTGCATGCAAGTTCCATCCCGGCACCACATATGGTCCTCTGAGCTCTGCACAACCAGGAGTAAGCTCTGAGCACTGCCAGGTAGGGGACCCCCCAAAACAACTCTGAGAAAAATAAGTGCCATGTAATCACAGATGTTGTCATGAGATCTTAAACAATAGGAGCCAGAGAGATATATCAGTAGTGGGGAGGGTGGTTATCTTGTAGAAGGTCAACCCAGGTTCAAGTCCCAGCATTTCATTCTTGTGCACCACCAGTAGTGATCCCTGGGTGCAGAGCCAGGAGTAAGCACGGAGTTCCATTGGGTGTGGCCAAAAAATAAAATAAACAATAAAACCCCATAAAAATAATAAAATGGAAAGGGAGTGGCTGGAAAGGTCAAAGGACAATACCTAGTGTGTTTTGAGCCCCAAGCTCTGTTCCCTGAGCACCACTAGGAATAGGGTGCCTAGCAAGGCAATCTGGGTGGGTTGGCTGCTCTGCACCCCAACACTGAACAAGAACTCCTGCTCAAGTTGGTCGGGTGTCAAGGTGCATGCTGTCATAGTGTCTGCCCACAAGTGCATTATTTCTTTACTCCATGGAGTTTCTTCCTTCTCTGTTTCCTCTCTGATGTTTCCGAAATGAAATTATTTTACTTCTTGGCAGGCTGTATCAATAACCAAGTGTATCAATAACCAAATTAAAATACATGTTTAGGGGATGGTACAGCAGGGAGGGTATTTGCCCTGTGTGCAGCTAGCTGACCCAGGTCCATTTTTGCCTATATGGTCTCTCAGAGCACTGCCAGAATTGATTCTTGAACATAGAACATAGAATATAGATTCCTGAACATAGAACCTGAGCACTGATGGGTGTGGGTCAATAAAAAATATTTAAATTAAAATGCATGTTTAGGGGCCAAATAGCATGGAGGTAAAGCATTTGTCTTGCATGCAGAAGGATGGTGGTTCGAATCCCAGCATCCCATATGGTCGGTCCCCTGAGCCTGCCAGGAGCGATTTCTGAACATAGAGCCAGGAGTAACCTCTGAGTGCTGCTGAGTGTGACCCAAAAACCAAATAAATAAATGAAATAAAATAAAATAAAATAAAATGCATGTTTATGGGGGGAAAAGCTAAAATGACTGTTTTGAAAGTAAGGGGAAATCACAAGCAAGTAAAGACAATATGCAAGACAGAGAGTTAGAAAAGCAAGTGTTGGGGGCCAGAGAGATAGTATGGAGGTAAGGCGTTTGCCTTTCATGCAGGAGGTCATCGGTTCGAATCCCGGCGCCCCATATGGTCCTCTGTGCCTGCCAGGAGCAATTTCTGAGCCTGGAGCCAGAAATAACCCCTGAGCACTGCCGGGTGTGACCCAAAAACCACAAAAAAAAAAAAAAAAAAAAAGAAAAGCAAGTGTTGGGATGATGCAGCCATAAAAGTGTGTACCTTGCATGGTGGAAGCCCTGGTTGATCCCTGAAATATGCACATGAATACACACATCAAGTTTTTTTTTAATTATTTTTTTATTATTTTAATTATGACAACAAAGATGCAAAGAAAGAGGACCGGGTAAAGTTACAGTGGAAGCCCAATCACCCATAAACAGAATTCTCGGTAGTCCCATCGATGATATCCCAGCCTTGAACTTTCAGCCAAAGAACACTAATAGAAACAAAACTGAACACCTGTACAATACAATTACTTTGTCCCTCAAATCCCCAGTTGTAGTACATACTATTTCTTAGCAGCACACAATATAATCTAAAGACATTAGACCTATGTAACTCCCTAAACATTGAGGGCAACGTACATTTCTCTAGTTCCATGCACATGCTAACTAGTTTAAGTTAACATCAAAAGTTTTAGTGGCTTGTTTTTCTTAAGAATTGGAATCAAGGGAACATAGTAAAAAATGGTATTAAAGTGGCGTTTGTTTGCATAGGCCCACCAAAACATAAGGGACATGGAAAGACAAATTATGGTCTAAATACAAGGAGACCTTACCCCTGAAGTTTCCTGGCACAGGACTGACTGCAGGCTCCAGGCAAATTAGTTTGTTCAATTCAAGTCATCGTCTGTAGTGGCAAAACACCTCCATTCCTCACATAGTCTCTGTTGTTGGTATCATGCTTCTGTATTAAAGATCCTGGAGTCTGCATCTCCCATATTGCAGTCAGGAAGGTGCAGAGCATCCTCTCGTTTCACCTCACACTTAAGGGGGACTAGAGAGAACCATGTCCTGTAGAGCAGGTCATTGTTGCTGTCAAGTCTTCTCAGTGTAAACAGAAGTCTCTTTTTAAGAGGTCGATGTCAGACCCTTGGCAGTGTCCTTCCTGGCAGAGGACTGCTTCCAGCTGTTGCTGTAAAAGACCTTGGATGTTTCGTAGTTAGCTTGCCTGGTTCTGGCGTGGATGGAGGATGCCCATTCTTCTGAGGCCTGTGCCAGTTCATTATATCAATGTTCAGGGTGTAAGGTACATTGTACTGAGATTTATTAGATAAGAACTTATCTGTATGTATGATGTTTTCCCATTTTAATGTGTCTATACAAACAAGAATCAATGCCATGGGGCGTTATTGGTGCATCTGGAGGCAATAGGAACAAGACCAGCAATTTCCATGACATAGTTCAATCATAGGCATCAAACTGGGGGACAGTTCCACCAACAATCCTTACTGAACAGCTTACAAAGAAAAGACAAGATGAAAAGTGAATAGAAACATCATGGTAGAAGAATATATAGAGAGTTACATCAGCTAAAGAAAATACCATTAAAATATTCAAAAGATATATGTGTTCAATTAATGTCCTTCTAAATAGTTCTGGGATTTGTTACATATACTGTCATATACTGTTTGTCTTAGGTGAGAGATTAGAACTATGTGTTACTGAAGTTAAGAAGGGTAAATCTGGGGTACTGATGGTTGGAAGGAGAAAGTGTTCGCGCGGGGGCACTAGCCCCCGCACGGTTTGCAAAATGTAGACTGGTATGAAATTACCAGTGACAGACTGAGTATAGCTAAGCAGCTATCTGCCTCCCACCAAATCAAACTCCACCCCCTAAGCCCCACCCTTGGCCAGTGTCCCAGCCCGGCCTGGGAGTGGGGAAAACCCCGGGTGCCCCATCAGCTCCTCCCAGGAACCCACCTGGAGATCCGGAGGAATGGGGGAGAGGGGGGTCGGGTGACCCAGATCCGAGCCCCCTACCCTAGGCTAGACCACGTGGCCGCTGGCACATGGGGGGGCCTGCCAGCTGCCTGTCCATGCCGGCTAAAAAATCCTGCTCTGGGAAGGGAGGGAGACCCTCCCAAGCCCGGAGCTCAGGGACCTGCTCCCCACCCTAGGCCAGGGACCCGGCCCGGCCCCCAAGTTTTTATTTGGTTTTGGGCCACACCTGGTGGCATTCAAGGGTTACCCTGGACTCTGCATCCAGAAATCACTCTGGCAGGCTCATGGGACTATATAGGATACCAGGGATCGAACCCAGGTCCATCTGGGTTGGCTACATGTAAGGGAAAGCCCTACCTTCTGTGCTATCATTCCAGCTCCCACGCCAATATTTTCAACTACTTGCATATGCAACAAAATTCACTTAGGGGATGGGCTGGAGTGAAAGCACAGTGGGCAAGGTTATTGCCTTGCAGGTGGCCTCGGGTTCAATCCCTGGTACTCCATATGGTCCCACAAACCGGCCAGGTTTAATTCCTGAGCTGCCAGGTGTGGCCCAGTCCTCCCTCCCCAAATAAAGAGATGCCAACAAGCTTGGCTTCAGACCCAGAGGAAAGGAACTGGCATGAATTTGGGATTGAGTCTGTGAATCAATCGGTCTTTCTAAGGTGAAGGTGCTTTGGAGTTTGGGAGACTCACAGGGGGTGACAGTCTGAACAAAGTGGGCATGCTCCTTTTTCAGTACTCAGCAAGGGGGGAGGATAATTGGCACAAACCGAGTAGCACATGAAGAGGAAGAACATTTACCCTGTACCATCTTGTACCATTTCTCTACCCAAGGGCAGAAAGAAAACCCCAGTTGAAGGCTTGAGCAGAAAAGAGTTGTGAGGGGTGGTTTCTTCTAGGGAGAACACTCTATCCCTGGGGTTTTACTGACACCCCACCACCCCCACCACCCCTGCCCTAGAAACTATAGAAAGGAAACCACAGGGTCATAGTGTGAGTAAAGACAGATACACATCTGAGCTTCTCCCGTGATTTCCTTACCTTGATTATAGAAGATATGCAGAGTGAGAGGGAGGCCAGTGGTTAATGTGTTCCCCTCGCACACAGCTGACCCAGGTTCCATCCCCAGGACCACACAGAAGCCCCCAAGGGGCTAGAGTGATACTATATATATGTATATATATATATAGTGTGTGTGTGTGTGTGTGTGTGTGTGTGTGTGCTTGCTTGCTTTGCACGTGGCCAACCCTAGTTCAATCTCCGGCTTCCCATATAGTCCCCTGAGCACTACTAAGAGTGATTCCTAAGTAGAGAGCTAGGAATAATGCCCGAGCACCCCCAGATGTGGCCCAAAATCAACCAACCAAACAAAATCACATAGGGTTCCCTGAGCAATGCCAATGGTGACCCCTGAGCACCAAGGTGTAAGCCCATAGAGCTGTGGTGTGCGTGTGCATGTGTGCATGTGTGTGTGTGTGTGTGTGTGTATGTGTGTTTTAAGGTACAAGAAAGAACTACTAACAAAATAAATAAGAGTCCAGGACCCCCACATCCCTACTACCTATCCTTAATGTTTTGTATACGTTCTTCGTTTTTAATGCATCACTTTTGCAAAAAAAGAAAAAAATTCTAGTTTACATCTTCCTAACCTTACTGAGCCTATACACATGTCTTTATGCCTTTGAATTTTTCTGGTGAGGGATATTGCTTTAAGAGGCCCCGAATTGGATCCACATCCACCACAAGACCACCCACACCCACACCCATCCCCGTTGCCCAGCACAACCTGGTCGCCTTGGAGACCCCCAAAACTGAGAAGTTTGTGACAATGCAGTACCCCTTGTTGGAAGCACCAATTGGGGAGCCCCCCGCCACCACCCCCAAATCTCACACCAAATACGATTTTAATGACCACGAGATCCTTCACCCATCAGCGACTGAAGCCAACTTCGAGAGCTCTGGGGAAAGAAAGGAAAGCAAGAAATTAAGGAAAAACTCCTTAGTTAAGATGTGCACTCCTGGGTGGCCAATCCGTGTCTCCTGCCAGCCAGCCCAGCAGTGTCCTGGATAACACCCCCGCACCCATGTTAATCCAGCCCACTCACCGGTTGTCACTCTCGCCTCTCTGGGGAGATCAGTTAAAATTCTTCTCCGAGGTCGTGGAAATGACTCACTGATTGTACCCTCCATCCGGCTAGGGTCGCCAGCCAGCAGCTTCCGAAAACTCCCGCTTAGGGCAACCTGGGCCCCACGCCCCGCCCCTCCGCATAGCCCCGCCCCGGGCTCATAAGCCCCGCCCGTCTTCCCACTAAGTCCCGCCTCCTCGTCGCTAATCTCCTCCCGTTCGTTCTTAGGCTCCTCTCTTTCAGCTCTAGACCCCGCCCGGTAGCCACGTAGCTCCGCCCCTTTATCATAGCCCCGCCCCGCCTCGCTGTCAATTCAGGAAGTTCCTTCCTCAGACATGTTCCCAGCCCAGGCCTGGGCCCAGCTTTGGCCTGAGGTTTGGGACTTTCCCACCGCATTCTCTGTGCTCACCAACCCCCAAACCCCCCTCTCCCCGCTTCTGCCCGCACTGAACCCCTTATAACCCGATTCGGGGAGTGGGCTGGAAAAATCACTGCTTGTCTTCTTGCAGAAGGCTGACCCAAAGGGTCAGGACCTGCCAGAAGTTAATTCTTTTTTTTTTTTTCCTACCCCATTGTGGGGTTTATTTTGGTTTGGAGGTTGGCCAATATTTTTCTGTTAGAGCTCAGTAATGGCAATGATATGATGAAACTATTTTCATGTTACTGCATTAGTGGAGCATCAACTGGTCCAAACATTTTGGAAAATATTTTATGATGTATATGAAAATGATTTAGATGTTTATGTTCTGTGAACCTGCAAGTTCACTGCTGGAGTTCACGGGGTCTAGCAGACAAGATTCTGACAAATATTAGTCTTATTTACTAGAAAATCCAGGGGCCGGGCCCGGAGAGATAGCACAGCGGCGTTTGCCTTGCAAGCAGCCGATCCAGGACCAAAGGTGGTTGGTTCGAATCCCGGTGTCCCATATGGTCCCCTGTGCCTGCCAGGAGCTATTTCTGAGCAGACAGCCAGGAGTAACCCCTGAGCAACGCCAGGTGTGACCCCCCCCCCCGAAAAAAAAGAAAGAAAATCCAGGGGCCCATGACAACCCCTTGGTGGGGGGGTGGAAAAGAGAGAGAGCAGGAGTGAATTTTGAGCTCAGAGCCTTGAGTTAACCCTAAGCACCACCACCGGGTGTGGCTCCACCCCCCAAAAAAGAAAAAATAAACAGAACACCCCCAAAAAGCCTAATTATTAAAAACAAAAAAGTGACCTCTGAGCACAGAGCAAGGAGTCTGCTGAGTCTGGTATCCCACCAAAAATGTCAACAAAAACTGTGTGCTAAATATATTTATAAACAGCTCCACTAGATCCATATGTATCTAGTGTCGATATATCTTTCTAAGTCACCCTTTCATTTCTAAGTACCCTTTCATTCAACAACAACAAAAAAAAGCTTAATTATAAAAGCCCAAGTGTCGGGCCCGGAGAGATAGCACAGCGGTATTTGCCTTGCAAGCAGCCAATCCAGGAAGGACCAAAGGTGGTTGGTTCGAATCCCGGTGTTCCCCTATGGTCCCCCGTGCCTGCCAGGAGCTATTTCTGAGCAGACAGCCAGGAGTCACCCCTGAGCACCGCCGGGTGTGGCCCCAAAACCAAAAAAAAAAAAAAAAAGCCCAGTGTCCCCCAGAGGCCTTTCTGAGCCCCAGCAGACAGGGAGTGATCCCTGCAACGTGGCTGGAGCTGGAGATAAGAGGCATGCAAGCACCAGCCCGACCTTGGGCCTTGGCCTCCGCGGGGGCCTTCCCTCCCAAAAAAGGGCCCCACCACCGGTCGGTCCCCCAACCGGAAGTCGGGGAGTAGCCCCCCGCCCCGGCCCAGGCACTCAGGGCCACCGTTCTTGCGAGAGCTGCGGGGGCTGAGAGAAGGCCAGCCAGCCGAGCTTCTAAGGAAAGTCCCAGCGAGGCGCGGCTGCAGCTAGCAACGCGGCGGGCGTGGCGTGAGGGGCGTGGTCACGTAATGTGGGCGTGGTCACGGGGGGGTCCGGCTGCCTATAAAAGCCGCTGCGGGTCCTCCCGCGGGAAGAGGCGGGCCACGGCCGCCTCGCCCGCGGCTCCGTGAGCGGCGCCGCATTCCCGGGAGCCCCGGGCCATGCCGCTATGGCGACTGCTACTGCTGCTGTTGCTCCGCGGCCTGGCGGCGGCAGCGCCCCCTACAGGTAAACAGCGGCCGCGCACCTTCCCCTGCCCCATCCCACCTGGCGCCGTGCCCGAGCGAGCCCGGGTGCGGGGCTGCGGGGCGTCCCGATCGCGTGTGGTGGGAGGTGGGTGGGGGTGTCCCGGGAGCCCCGGAGAGCGTGGAAGGCCGCACGGGGACGGGAGCGCGGGGGACGGTCTGCGGGCGTGCTTGCGTGCGTGCAGATCGCTTGCTGGGCGAGGCGAGGCGGGTGCGGTGCGGGGTGGAAGCTCGAAGTCCAGGCTTGGTGGCCCGGGGAACTCCGGGGTGATTTGATTAGAAAGGGGGGGCATGTTGACGTCCACGCGGCAGGGGGGAGGTTCTGGCTTCTGATCCCACCTCTGAACCGCTTCTCCCTGGACCCTCGGCCTCCTTCTTCCTTTCCTCTCTTCTCTCTCTCTTTCTCTCTTTGGGGGGGGGTGCAGTGGGCTGCCCACCTGGCAGTATTCAGGGCTTACTCCAGGCTCTGTGTTCAGGTTCACTCCTGGTGGGGCTCTGGGTGGGCGTATGGTACGCAGGGGTTGCTCCCCCCTCCTCCGTAAACTCTTGAGGTCTCAGTTATCTTGGTATCCCAAAAGTTATCTCAGTTATCTTAGGTACCCCTCAAAGCTTGCTGTGTGATACCTGAAGAATCAACTCGTTCTTTATGGCACACCAAAGCGCTACTTTTTTTCCCTCAAAAAAAAAATTTTTTTTTTTTTTTTTGGTTTTTGGGCCACACCCGGAGGTGCTCAGGGGTCACTCCTGGCAGGCACGGGGGACCATATGGGACACCGGGATTTGAACCAACCACCTTAGGTCCTGGGTCGGCTGCTTGCAAGGCAAACGCCGCTGTGCTGTCTCTCTGGGCCCCCCAAATTTTCTTTTAGTGAAAGTCTTTTTGGTTTGGTTTGGTTTGGTCTGGTTTTGGGGCCACACCTGGTGGCGCTCAGGGATTACTCAGAAATAACTCCTGGCAAGCTCAGGGGACCATATAGGATGCTGGGGATCCAACTTGAGTCTGTCCTGGGTAGACCGTGTGCTAGGCTTACCTTACCTTTGGGCTATTGCTCTGGCCCCTAATAAAGTTGTGTGTGTGTGTGTGTGTGTGTGTGTGTGTGTGTGTGTGTGTGTGTGCGCGCGCGCGCGTGTATACACACTTATTAGTTGTACCAAGCAAATCTGTCAAGGGGCAGACTTCAGGGAGGTTAGGAAACTGGTGACAGTGGTGGAGGGAATGTCACACTGGTGGTGAGATTGGAGGTGGGACATTGAATGGCCAGAAATAACTGTATTATAAGCAATTCTGTAAGTCACGGTGTTTACAATAAAAATATGTAATTTATAAAAAGAAAAAATAATATTGGCAAGGCTGGAGAGATAGTACATCAGGTAAGGCATTTGCCTTGAGTGCGATTGACCAGTGTTCAATCCCCAACAATTCGTCTGGTCCCCTGAGCACAACTCCGAGAGGTTTTTGAGTGCAGAGAGCTGGGAGTCAGCCCGAAGCTCAGTCAGCTGAGGCCAACACACCACCCTTAAGAATTGGGGCCGGAGAGATAGCATGGAGGTAAGGTGTTTTCCTTTCCTGCAGAAGGTCGATGGTTCGAATCCCGGCATCCCATATGGTCCCCTGTGCCTGCCTGGGGGGATTTCTGAGCTTAGAGCCAGGAATAACCCCTGAGCACTGCCAGGTGTGACCCAAAAACCAAAAAAAAAAAAAAAAGTTTCTTAAAAGTTATATTGCTGGGCGGGAAGGTGGCGCTAGAGGTAAAGTGTCTGCCTTGCAAGCGCTAGCGAAGGACGGACCGCAGTTCGATTCCCCCCGAGTCCCATATGGTCCCCCCATGCCAGGGGTGATTTCTGAGCGCATAGCCAGGAGTAACCCCTGAGCATCAAACGGGTGTGACCCAAAAACCAAAAACCAAAAAAAAAGAAAATAAAATAAAGAGTTATATTGGCTGTGGCCTTTTCAAAGGCTACCATTACTAATTTGAGGAAGTAATTTGCCATTATTAATTTTCCTTCCACTTTTATTTTATGGATGGTTTTGTTTGTTTACTGTTTGTTTGGTTTGGTTTCTGGGCCAGGCCCAGCAGCACTCAGGGATTACTCTTAGCTTTGCTCTCAAAAATTACTCCTGGCAGGCTTAAGGGCCATATGGGATGCTAGGGATCAAACTCAGGTCAGCTGTATCAAAGGCAAATGTTCTGTCTGCTGTGCTATATAGCTCTGGCCCCTGTGGAGGTTTATTTTTTTAATCATAAATGAATGTTGGATCTGTCAAAAGTTTATTCTGATTTTACTGATATGTACATATGAGGTTTTTGTTTTTGTTATTTTTGTTTTTCAGCCACACCTTCGATGCTCAGTGGTTACTCTTGGTTCTGCACTCAGAAATCGTTCACTTTTGGGGAATCATATGGGATACCAGGAATGGAACTTGGTCTGTCCCAGCCAGATGCAAGGCAAATGCCCAACCGCTGTTCTGTTACTCCAGCCCCTGTTTATATGAGTTTTATCTTTACTTTTACTCATGTGGTTTAGACAAAAAAAAAAAAAAAAGTTTAAGAAAAGAGTAGTCTCTGATTACCTTGAAAAATAGTTGCTTTTAAAATAACAACTAGATAGACAAATGATCGTAAAGGAATATCAAAATTTCTTTAAAAGCACAGCAAATTTGAGAACGACTAGTCTGGACTCCCTCTCCCCAGTCCAGTCCAGGAGTCCAGAGAATTCCTCAGAGAATTTACCTAAATAAAAGGCACCCCTTAGCCAACAACAATTTCAGGTAAAAATTTCTGAGTGTAGAGCCAGGAGTAACCATTGAGCGCTGCCGGGTGTGACCCAAAACCCCCCAAAATAAATAAATAAATAAAATCAAGACCTTTCATTGTTGTTAGCTCTGCAAGAGATTAAACCCAGGGGCCTGTGCCCCACCCCTGACCCACATCCTCAACCTATCCCAGGATGTCTTTAAGAGAAACTCTTCTTGAGCCAGAGTGGTAGTGCAAGAGGTAGGGCTTTTGCCTTGTATGTGTTGACCGACCTAAGGTGGACCGCAGTTAGATCCCAGGCATCCCATATGGTCCCTCAAGCCAGGAGCGATTTGGGAGTGCATACCCAGGAGTAACCCCTGAGTATCACCAGGTGTGGCCCAAAAACAAAACAAAAAAAGAGAGAGAAGCTCTTCTTGAATCCAAACTCCAAGTGCAACTATGAACACTGAGTCTGTAGTCTGTCTGGGCCAGAATGGAACTCTTCTTATAGCTTTAAAGAGCCCTTCAATAATCATGCAATTGCCTTGATGGCCCGAAGGGGCAGGAATGTAAACTTGGTGACTGTTGGGAGGGTACTAGCCTTGCACAGCCAATTTGGGTTTAATCCCTGGCATCCCATATAAACCCCTCACTTACTCCACCTTCAGCCCCGCTAAAAGTGACTTCTGAGCACAGTCAGGTGTGGCCCCAAAACAAAAAAAACACTAAAAGAAGGTAAGATTCGGGGCCACCGAGGTGGCGCTAGAGGTAAGGTGTCTGCCTTGCAAGCGCTAGCCAAGGAAGGACCTTGGTTCGATCCCCTGGCGTCCCATATGGTTCCCCCCAAGCCAGGGGCAATTTCTGAATGCTTAGCCAGGAGTAATCCCTGAGCATCAAGTGGGTGTGGCCCGAAAAACCAAAAAAAAAAAATAAAATTCATTATTCTCTACCATTTAAACTTGTTAAAACATGGAAGTCTGGGGCCCGGAGAGATAGCACAGCAGTGTTTGCCTTGCAAGCAGCCGATCCAGGACGAAAGGTGGTTGGTTCGAATCCCGGTGTCCCATATGGTCCCCCGTGCCTGCCAGGAGCTATTTCTGAGCAGACAGCCAGGAGTAACCCCTGAGCATCGCCGGGTGTGACCCAAACACCAAAAAAAAAAAGGAAGTCTGGGGAGAGACCAGTTTTATCGCAGTTCTGTAAGTGTTAGTCCTTGGTTTCAGATGGAAAACCAGTCAACACAGTTGTCCTGTGAGTCAGAGGAAGACCAGGGGTGAAGAAGTTAGGTTTCTTTGTTTCTGTCTGGCCAAGCTTCAATTTTTGCGTTATGTTGCATTCAGACTTGTGCTACAAAGTTGCATGTACTCTTATAATATCCAAAGCTCTATGGGCTTAGAGACCCCTGAGAAAGGATTCCAGAAAACAAAAAGGTGGTATATGAATGACATGAAGAAGCAGCTGTTGGTTCCGTTTGGGGTTCTTTTGTTTAGCTTTTTTTTTTTTGGTAGAGTTACTCTGGCAATACTGGGGACAGGGAGGAGTCTTGCTGCTGGGGATCACATGCCTAGCCTCAGGCAAAGCATGTAAATCTACCACTTCTGCTGCATCCCTGATGCTAAAATAAAACACTTAATCTTGACAACCAAAAGACCTTCAGGGACATTATTATGATGAGAACCATTGATACACACAC